>NC_043016.1:10955346-10965346 GCF_006345805.1 Octopus sinensis | reverse complement strand
ATTTGCCTAATAGTGGTTTTGTCTCTAATTTAATATAATATATATATATCATCATCATCATCATCGTTTAACGTCTGTTTTCCATGCTAGCACGGGTTGGACGGTTCGACTGGGGTCTGGGAAGCCAGGAGGCTGCACCAGGCTCCAGTCTGATCTGGCAGTGTTTCTACAGCTGGATGCCCTTCCTAACGCCAACCACTCCGTGAGTATAGTGGGTGCTTTTTATGTGCCACCGGCACAGGTGCCAGGGGAGGCTGGCAGCGGCCACGATCGGTTGGTGCTTTTTATGTGCCACCAGCACAGAAGCCAGTCAAGGCAGCGCTGGCATCGGCCACATTCCGATGGTGCTTTTAATGTGCCACCGGCACAGGTATAGGTATAGGTATATATACACAAAATGGGACACGAACGCAAAACATCCAGACAGTTAGGTGATACACAAATAGGACAACAAAACGTCCAGATAGACGATACAAAGAAAACAAGGATGGGTCATTTGGAGTTCTCATTCTCAGTTGAGTTCCAATTTATCTTTGCAATTTCAGCTGGTTATACTTGAAATTGTTCAAATCTGGCCAGCCTCAAGGAAAAACTAAGCTAAGAGCACTAGATTCCTTGGAAGAAAGCAGCGAATGTGGACAAAAACAAGGACGGAAAAAAATATGGAGAAATGTTACACAAATACAAATAACAGGTCATAACAACAGGTGTCTTTCGACTAAGGATGAATTAAATTAAGCTGGCGTGTGTGGAAATAAGGCCTTACGGCAGGGATACAAGATTTCACAGGCACAGGGAGGAATATAGATGTTGCATGGACGACGGCCGAACCAAGAAAGAAAGATCAGGCTTGATATATGTATATATATATATATATATATAAAAAAGGAAATGAAGAAAATGCTGACAAAATAATTTAAGTAATTTAAGTAATTTAATTAGGTGAAAGTTCTTTTTACCGGTTGCGCATTTGTTATGCTTATCAAAAAGAGAGATAGAGTTCCTTTCTGATAGATTTTTTCCTCTTATAGAAAAAAATCTATCAGAAAGGAACTCTATCTCTCTTTTTGATAAGCATAACAAATGCGCAACCGGTAAAAAGAACTTTCACCTAATTAAATTACTTAAATTACTTAAATTATTTTGTCAGCATTTTCTTCATTTCCTTTATTATATATCACAACTCGTGTTCCACATCTCCTTTTTTAATATATATATATATATATATATATATATATATATATATGATAGGCTTCTTTTAATTTCTGTCTACCTCATCCACTAACAAGGCTTTGGTCAGCCCAAGACTACAATAAAAGAAAACACTTGTCCAAAGTGCCATGCAGTGGGACTTGAACCCTGAACCATGTGGCTGGGAAGCAAGCCTCTTACCACACAGTCACTTATTTTCTGCTTTTTCTTCTCGTTATGCAAATAATTAAGCGTTATTTTTTGTGCACCATATGAAGTATGATAACCTGAATTTAATCTCTGATTGTAGATGTACACAATCAGAACTGATATATGACTAAACAAAAAGACATTTAGAAAAAAGAAAGAGAAGACAGAAATAGCGGGGTGGAGAGAGAGGGAGAGAGAGAAGGCTTTCTCTGTGTAGTCCTCAAGTCCTCAACTGCTATAAAGAACAGCTAAGTCTCCTTCGAATCATACTCTGGGCTCTTAAAAACAAATAGAAGTACATATAAAACATAATCCTTTGATGCACTGTATCTGATTTAGAGGTGTTTGACAAAAGGTCAACAAGATGAGTGCTGACCTAAAAAAAGTTATCTAAAATTAAATACATACACACACATACACACACATATATTTAAGAATGCATGTATCTATGCATGTATGTATATGCTTTTACTACCATCAAAGATCACCAAGTGAACTTTGTCTCCAACCCCAAGTGCTTCCTGTTTAACCCAGGTAAATCAAAAAATGGGTTGTTGGGCAAGTATATTTTGAGAAAGATTAATAATGACATAAGGAGAGTACGCAATCTCTCCTAATGGCATAATACCAATTTCTTTACTACCCACAAGGGGCTAAACACAGAGAGGCCAAACAAGGACAGACAAACAGATTAAGTCGATTACATCGACCCCAGTGTGTAACCGGTACTTTATTTATTGACCCCGAAAGGATGAAAGGCAAAGTCGACCTCGGCAGAATTTGAACTCACAACGTAACGGCAGATGAAATACCGCAAAGCATTTCGCCCAGCATGCTAACGCTTCTGCCAGCTCGAGAAAGATTAACAATGACATAAGGAGGGTATGCAATCTCTCCTAATGGCATAATACCTATTTCTTTACTACCTACAAGGAGCTAAACACAAAGAGGACAAACAAGGACAGACAAACGGATTAAGTCGATTATATCGATCCCAGTGCATAACTGGTACTTAATTTATCGACCCAGAAAGGATGAAAGGCAAAGGCGACCTCAGCGGAATTTGTACTCAGAACGTAGCGGCAGGCGAAATACGGCTACGCATTTCGCCCGGCGTGCTAACGTTTCTGCCAGCTTGCCGCCTTTCCTAATGGCATAATACCAATGAAGTTAGACAAATCAGAGTAGAGGTGGGACACAATTACCCCAATTTGATACAGTGTATTTTTATTCATCTATATCAAAAGGGTTACTAGTTAGGGTGCTTATGTTCAGTAGAGAGTTTACTGACATTAGCGAGAGGGATATAAAATAATGTACACCTAGATATTGAACCTATCCTTGAATAAGGACATTTTTGACACTGCAGTCCACTATTACAATGATGGTTTGGCAGCCAATGTGTTTAAGGACCACATCTCCTAAAGACCAGGACCTAAAATCCACAAAAGAAAGTACCACCATGGGGTTCTTTGCTTTGTCCCACCTTTTTCACTCAGTGTCAAATCCTGTATTGGAAGGATCTTTCTAAGATTAATAGATAAATATTTCATGCAATCCCATAGGCACTGATGGTTATTTAATAGAAACGACTTAAGAGTCTCATTCAGCTGTGGGTTCAGTGTAAAAACTTTTAGTGGATATCTCTAAACCCCATTAAGAAGTAGGGTGCTTATGTAGGATTAACAGTGAGCACCCAGTGGGTGGTTGATGCAACTCCTTGGCCATGGTTAATGAGGGAGAGGTAGTGTCTTGCAGAAACAGCAGCATCAACAATGTAAGGACACATACACCAAAATACATTGGATCAACAGAGAGCTTTTTAAAGCTGTGATTAAATATCCGAAGGTCCTCTTTTAGTATCTCTGAGAAGTATAATGTAATGTCTTTGGTCAACTACATATGGCATTTAAAAGAAGGAACGCCACACAATCAACTGGAAGCTTCTGAAACAGCCTAGACTTTACCTCAATGAAAGTAGACAATGCAAACTTTGCTTAGCCAAGAGGGCAAGCATCCTAAAATATTCACTTGATCTGGGAACCTTCTTAAATTCAAATAGTGAAATATTTAGTAGTTGACCTTATGATAGAAAATTCATATTGAAGACATGGGCTTCCCTCCTTACTGATTAGTGAATGGTAAAATGCTTGTCCTTTTCTGACACAACTGGAACCGTTCAAAGGTAGATAACTCTGTCTCTCTCTCAGAAAAGATTTTTGCTTCAAAGAATTTTATTTCAAGGATTTTTTTCCCCACCATGCTGACCAAGATTGCATTCTTACTTTCGTTAATAGAGAGGTTATGTGCTTTTGGCTTGCAAGTCTGATGAAGTGCCTATATTTCTAAGAGCAATAATAGATATGAAACCAATGATAACTTTCGGGTGTGTGTGTGTATATGTATGTATATATGTATGTATGTGTGTGCATATTATGTGTGTATGAGTGTGTTTGTATGTATGCATGTATATGAATGAAAATTATGAGATAACAAAGTAGATATAAAAAAAACATAAGCAGAACAATAAAAGAAAAACTAAAAAAATAATTCATAAAGCTATGGATAAAAAAAAGCGAAGGATTTTAAAAAGAAAAGAAGACAGAAGAGGTAGTAAGAGGTAGACTGTTCGCTGAATAATGATAAAAGTAGATTCAATTGTGTTTTGGAGAATGGAATAATTTATTAAGTAGGAGTGTGAAAGTGATTAGGAATATGTAAAGGCTATCTGTATATATATAAGGCAGGATGTGTGCGTGTGCGTGTATGTGAATGTAGTTTATGTACATCCACAAATTAGCATGCATGTCGCTCAAATTTTAGGAGGACATTCGTCACAATCCTAGCTGTATTTTTGTCAAATTATTTTCCCCCGAGGCACCCGCGAATAGCGGTAAATAATTTTGAGCCATAACATCTAACAATTTTCACACAGCGGAGAAATCCGCCATTGTTTAGAAAACATGAGTTAAGTTCCCTTCTAGCGATGGTGTAAAGAGAGGGAGGGAGGAGGAGAGAGAGAGAGAGAGAGATAACAGATTTTTAAAATTTCGTCTTTTTGCAAGTGATTGACAGACAGGGGTTGTTATGTATGTATGTATGTATGTATGTATGTGTGAATAGCTTCAGTCACACACATGCACACACACATACACACACACACACACTCACACACACACATACACACATGAGCATGTATGTGTACAAAAAACATGCATGCAATGTGCGTGTTGCCCGTATATATATATATATATATAGACACAATATAAACGATATTCTCCATTTCTCCACAACTAATTTCCAAATTAGCTGAATCCATTGCTCTACTCATAGCAATATATAGCTGGTTGTGCGTGAACATGGGAGAGAGCAGAGGTTACCAGAGCAAAAGACCTACGTGTTCACTGTAGACACGCTCCTTCGCAAATGATCAGCTACTATTTTGTAAACAATGTTTCAAAAGTGTTCATGTTTTCGAAAGGAGAGATACGACTCTCACATATCTGTGGGAGAAGGTAGGCTTCTCTATTCCTGTTACAAAACTTATGTCCAGATGCCAAATTTGCTTCAATTGATAGTATTACTTGGGTAGGAGGTGGTGGTGGGTCACGGGCAGGAGCAAAGGCGTGCAAAAACATATATGCAATAGGTGTATGTACATATATGCTGGTGTGTTGTGTGTTGCCCATATATATATATATATATATATATACATACTTAGTCGTGATCTGAACATAACCGCTTCTCACACAGAGGATCGGAGGCCGTTTTGGGCGTTCTATTTTCCTTGCTGGAAGGGTTCCTAACCCATTGGCAAAGTGGGGTTACATGATGGGGTGGTGTTTTCAAAAGGGTTGGCATATGCAACCTGATCACCTCTGCCAATCAAACTCCCAACCCATGCGCTCCTGTCGCGACACTGATTCTGCAAAACTGAGTTGGGTATAAAAACCAACTTTAAAGTATAAATATAGTTTTTGAATCAGCAATGTTCAGTTAAGTCCTATTTGGGGTGAAAAATCAATAAACTGATTCCTTATGGGGTTTTCCATTTAATCAGGATAAAAAAAATCGATAAACCAATTCCTTATAGGACTTCCCACTAAAATTGGCTACACTCCATTTTCAACCATAACGTCTACCAATTTTGATGTATTTTGTTCAAACGTGATGCCAGCATTACTTAGGACTCATGGGATCTTTGAATGCTTTAAGTTCTCCAAAAACGAAAAAAAAAACAAAAACAATCGATGAGTAGAAAAAATCTATAAACCGATTCCTTATAGGATTTCCCAATCAAATTGTCAGCAAAATTTCAGCCAAAAGTTTACCAATTTTAACGGATTTCACTCAAATTTGATGTCGATGTTACTTAGTTTGCTTTGAAATAAAGAGCTTGATTAGCTTAATAATCCTAACTTAATCCCAAGCAAAGCTGGGCTATACTGCTAGTGATCAATAAAAATTACACCCTTTGTGTGTGAATAAAATAACCATTAGTTTTAAAGAAAGGGGTGACAACCCTAAAATCCTAATTAAAAGCAGATTGTGGACATGTGGTTTAGATGAGTTTAATCTTGGTAAGTGTAGTGACAATGTAGAGCATATTTCAGTTTTATTAGGCCTTTTCAGCAATACTCATTCTTACTTGTAATTTACCAGATTCTAGCATACTCAGCACTAGTTTGGCAACATGCACCCACTAAAATGTTTCATGCAGTGAAGGTGGACAGTTGTGGCACAATTGGAAAAACTTCATCGACAAAACAACCGAGTGTTGAAATTTTTTTGGACTGATTTGAAATATCACTTTCCCATTTTGGGATTATTATGATTTGATTCATGCACAAATAATCACAACTATCAATATAACTGTATTTGTTTTGAAATTGAGATTGAAAAAATCAATCTTCATCATCATCATCATCATCATCATCATCATCGTTTAATGTCCGTTTTCCATGCTGGTATAGGTTGGATGGTTCGGCCGGGATCTGGAAAGCCAGGAGGCTGCACCAAGCTCTAGTCTGATCTGGCAGTGTTTCTACAGCTAAATGCCCTTCCTAATGCCAACCACTCCGTGAGTGTAGTGGGTGCTTTTTATGTGCCACCGGCACAGGGGCCAGAGGGGGCTGGCAAACAGCCACGATCGGATGGTGCTTTTATGTGTCACCGACATGGACGCCAGTCGAGGCGGCACTGGCATCGGTCACATTTGGATGGTGCTTTTTACGTGTCACCTGCACGGGTATCTTAACTACAATTTCTACTTGATTTTCATTTTGATGTTGGTGTTGACATTGACGTACTTGACTCAATAGGTCTCCTCAAGAACAGCAGGTCACCCTAAATCCAAGGTTAGCACAGCAGACCGTCCTGCGAGCCATGAACTTACTTCATTTGTCAGGTCTTCACAGTCACAGCATATCTCAGAGGTCTCTGTCTGTAATGAATTTTGGATCTGAGTTTACACCCTACTAGGCAAATTTCATTCCTGCATTTATGTGACCCAGTGTGGTATTTTCTATAAAATCTCTCAATCTACTTGAAAATTCAACAAAATCTCCCTCATAAACTTTTTGTTTTTCTATATTATTTTTCATATTTTATTTACCTAGGTATGTTTTGACAGGTGAAATACAAATTGCATTTAATGGACTGAACATAAATAAGACACGGAAATCTTACTAACATATTCAAAATGTCTTGCTTAGATTCTAGACATTAATCTTTGTATCCCATTTTATTTCTTCTCTCCTTCTTTCATACCATCCATACTAAGTCCATTTTTCTACAAGAAAATAAGGTAGCTTTGCTTCCTCAAAAGTCACACAAGTTGATGGAAATATCAGTGAAATCTCTCAAAGAATCTCATCTAGAAATTAGCAGCAGACACTTTGCATTTCTATGGTCCAGGATGTATTGTACCTAATATATCTTATTCATTTCAGTCATTAGATTCCGATCATGCTGGGGCACCATCTTGGAGAGCTGAGTCCAGAACTTTAAGCCTGGTGTTTATTCTATCAGACTCTTTGCTGAACCGCTAGGTGATGGGGATATAAACACAAAAACACCAACTGTCAAGCAGAGATGGTGGTGGGGTGGGGTGGGGGGTAAGCACAGATACACACACACTCTTACACACATGTATTTACATATATATATATATAAAGGTAAATTTCCAAAATTGGTTAAGAGGGGTATATAACCCTAATGGGTACCATACTTGATTTTATCGGCTAACAATGCTGGCTCAGTGAATGTATTTGAACACCAGTTATATACTATACTCTACACTATACTCGGTAAATCCTCACTTTGGTAAATCCAAATGTCTTTATAGAGACTGCATAACATCGGTAGAGAAGAAATTTAAAAATAAATAAAAATCCAAAGAAAAGAGATTTACATATCCAGGTTTTAATATACAGTTAATCACCGTATAATAAAACCTGGATAAGTAAATCTTTGTTTTCCAGGTTTCTATTAATTTACACATATTCCTTTATTCTTTTACTGGTTTCAGTCATTTGACTGCGGCCATGCTGGAGCATCGCCTTTAGTTGAAGGAACCAACCCCAGGACATATTCTTTGTAAGTCTAGTACTCATTCTATTGATCTCTTTTACCAAACTGCAAGGTTATGGGGGACATAAATACACCAACAGCAGTTGTGAAGCGGTGGTGGAGAGACAAACACAGACATGCAAACACATACATAAATATATACATACATATATATATACACACACACACACACACACAACGGGCTTCTTTCAGTTTCCATCTACCAAATCCACTCACAAGGCTTTGGTTGGCCCAAGTAGAAAACACTTGCCCATGTGATTGGGAAGCAAGCTACTTACCATACAGCCACTCCTATGCCTATATATTAAAGAAAAACCCACTATTATGTAATTATTCAAACAATGATAGACTAATTTTTATATATTATATATTTATACTGTGAAATTTGATTTAATACTAAATTGAATTTTTCCCTGTAAGTTTGGAGTTATACTCCCTATTATTATTATTATTATTATTATTATATATATATATATACATATACATACATAAACATAGACGAGGCTTCTTTCAGTTTCCGTCTACCAAATCTACTGACAAGACTTTAGTTGGTCTGAGGCTATAATAGTAGATAGTTGTTCAAGGTGTTACACAGTAGGACTGAACCTGGAACCGTGCAGTCAGGAAGCGAAACTTCTTACCACACAACCATAGGATGATCACAGCTGGATTGTCTCTGATCAGAGGCCAGTTCAGTCAAGCTTGACCCATATCTATTTAGTTTGGTTAGTCTAATTCTAGCCCCATCACTGCCACCCCACCCCCACCACCATAATCATCATCATCATCATCATCATCGCTACAAAACCATTTAGTAAGTTTTAATGCAGTTCACTCTGCTGGACATGTTTTCCGGGTCTAAGAATAACTTCTTTCTTTCTTGGTTACTTGCCTCTTTTCTTTTATTTTTTGTTTATTTGATGCTTTCTTTCTTTCTTTCCTTCTTTTTTCTTTCTTTCTTTCCTTCTTTTCTTCTTTCTGTCTTTCCTTCTTTTTTCTTTCTTTCTTTCCTTCTTTTTCCTTTCTTTCTTTTCTTCTTTTTCCTTTCTGTCTTTCCTTCTTTTTTCTTTCTTTCTTTCCTTCCTTCTTTCTTTCCTTCTTTTTTCTTTCCTTCTTTCTTTCTTTCCTTCTTTTTCTTTCTTTCTTTCCTTCTTTTTTCTTTCTTTCTTTCCTTCTTCTTTCTTTCTTTCCTTCCTTCCTTCAACCATTCCTTCCTTCTTTCCTTCATTCATTTCTGTGTTTGTTTCTTTCTTCCTTTGTTTCACTTTGGAGAATGCTGACTCCCTTTCCTGTGTGCGCACACACCAACACCCACCCACACCCACACACAACACACACACATACACAACACACATACTCACCCCTACACACACACACACACACACACACACACACACAACACACATTCATGTACGCAAACGTCTCTACACTTACCCCCACCCCTACACATACACACGATTTTTATTTCATACACACTTTTGTTGTTTTTTTTTAAGGAAAAAAAACGAACAAAACATTAGAACAAAAAAAAAACTCAGATAAGAAAACAACCAAAACAACCAACACCACAATAAACAAACAAAACAACACAAAACAAACAAAAAACAAAAAACAGAAAGTAACAAATATTTCTTTGACGCTTATTAATAATTAGCCGTATGTAATACACAGACTTGCACAATCTACCGCGTATTCTGATATCTTGATATAATGTCTACTTATCAACTAAACTATGTTCTATTAACAGCCTCTGTTTCTGATTTGCCGCTCCTTGATTTGTAACATGCTTTCTTCACTTTGTCAAAGTGTGTTCTTGGAATCCGTTTGGCGACAGTGGAAGAGTATCTTTATCTCTTAGAACTAGCTTTCTCTCCCTTCAAGTGTGAGTATGTGGTTTGTGGGATCGACCGCGTCCTCTGCTTCATTTTTTGTAAATCACTCATTCTCATTTAATCTTTATATATAAAAGTGGGGTTGTGTGTCTGTCTGTCTCCTACGATTTAGATTC
>NC_043016.1:10920346-10950346 GCF_006345805.1 Octopus sinensis | reverse complement strand
TAATTAATTCTAATTCACTTTACTCTAATTAGATTTTCTAAATGACCTGAGATACTCTTCCTGCCTTGGTTTTGTTTCCCTTTTCCTTTAATAAATACCTATTTCTTTACTGCCCACGAGGGGCTAAACACAGAGGAGACAAACAAGGACAGACAAACGGATTAAGTCGATTATATCGACCCCAGTGCGTAACTGGTACTTATTTAATCGACCCCGAAAGGATGAAAGGCAAAGTCGACCTCGGCGGAATTTGAACTCAGAACGTAGCGACAGACGAAATACCGCTAGGCGTTTTGCCCGGCGTGCTAATGTTTCTGCCAGCTCGCTGCCTTTAATAAATACCTGCCTAATATGGAGCCCTAATAATGGATCCCTAGCTCCAGCCTCAGCTATGAACTTGGAACCTAATGGATGACCAGTTATAGCACTTATGCAGTGTACTTATTCGTTTAGATTACCAGTGAACTAAATCCCTAATATTCTTTCTCTCTCTCTCTCTCTGTATATATAAATATATATATATATATTTATATAAGTAATTAATATTCAGTTGAATTAGGTACTTGAGTTGAAGCACCAAGTCAGCCTGGTATTATCCGCACAGCTCAAAGTAGGGCGAATAAAAACAAGATAAGTAACAGGATTTCAAGCAGTAATGCAGTATGACCATTTCAAGCAGCTCCATTTAATTGAACAATGCAATCATTACATCAATTTTAAATTACAGTGCTATCTTCAGTCGCACAAATATGGAATTTCAACAAACAAGATATGTGTATGTGTGTGTGTGTGTATATGTATATGTATATATATATGGATATGTATCTGTATGCATTATTTTTTATGCTATTACACCTACTTATATCAGTACACACTTTTTCTTGTATATTATTATTTAATTATGTTAGACATAATTAAATCATTATCTAATTACCCTGCTTCTGATTCATTACTTTCAATCAGTAGATAGTATGTATATCCTTCCAGATATTGCATATGTAAGTGGTTTGAGTGATCTTTATAGAGATTAATTAATCTAATTAATTGATTCTACATTGATCCATGTATACTTTTTACCTTACTTGGTTATGATATCAAATTTTTCTGAAATTTAAAAAAATTCTTATACAACACAATAATGTTGTTAATACACGTTCTCCCACTGGGTCCCTAATATTTTTTCTGAACCCCATTATAGCACCCTAAGTTTCATAATGTCTGCCCCTTTAACTGGCAACAACATCATGGATTAATATCACCCCTGCCCCAACCTCTTTTATAGACATTTACTTCTACCTAATTGAATCTTGAATCATGAAGGCACATGGCTCAGTGGTTAGAGCGTCGAGCTTACGATCGTGAGGTTGTGAGCTCAAATCCCGGACCGGGCTGCATGTTGTGTTCTTGAGCAAGGCACTTTATTTCACGTTGCTCCAGTTCACTCAGCTGTAGAAATGAGTTGCGACATCATTGTGCCAAGCTGTATCGACCTTTGTCTTTCCCTTGGATAACACTGGTGACATGGAGAGGGGTGGCTGGTATGCATGGGCGACTGCTGGTCTTCCATAAAACAACCTTGCCCGGACTTGTATCTAGGAGGGTAACTTTCTAGGTGCAATCCCATGGTCTGTGTCGTGACCGAAGGGGGTCTCCGATCCGAATTGAATCTTATCTAAAGTTTTATTTTTTTCATGAGGGTGGGTGGTGGGATATCTTTGAAAAAATTTATGACCAATAGCCAGCCATCTACTGTCAACTCCCTTTTGCTCTTTATCCTAAATATACACAGTCTTCTAGTCTCAGGTTTTAGTTGAATGATAAAGAAAGAGATAATATTTGGAAATGAATTATAACCCTACGACACCCTACTCCCACTGTTTTCCATGCCACTCTATAAATAAATAGTCTGTTCTCTTAGCTATTCCTGCTACAATAGCCACAACATGAATTTCTTCTATCCTCTTGCTCTGTTAAAATATTTAAGAAAGATTATATTAATGTATCTTGTCTTGTCTGTTAAAATTCCATATCTGTGCAGCTGAAGATAGCGCTGGATTTAAAATTGATGTAATGATTGCATTGTTCAATTAAATGGAGCTGCTTGAAATGCATTACTACTTGAAATTCTGTTACTTATTTTGATTTTATATATTTATAGATATATATATATTTTTTATATATAATGCATGTATGTATGTATACACACACACACACATATATATCATCATCGTAGTCATCATCGTCGTTTAACGTCCGTTCTCCATGCTAGCATGGGTTGGACGGTTCGACCGGGGTTCTGGGAAGCCAGAAGGCTGCACCAGGCTCCAGTCTAATTTGGCAATGTTTTCTACAGCTGGATGCCCTTCCTAACGCCAACCACTCCGTGAGTGTAGTGGGTGCTTTTTACGTGCCACCTGCACAGGTGCCAGGCGGGGCTGGCAACGGCCACGGTCAGATTGGTGTATTTTATGTGCCACCGGCACGGAAGCCAGTCGAGGCGGTGCTGGCATCGCCACGAGTCGGATAGTGCTTTTTACGTACCACCAGACCAGGGATCCTGGCTGGTTCAATTCGATTTCGATTTCGCTTGCCCCAACATGTCTTCACAAGCAAAGGGGGTTGGCAAGGGTGCCTGTCGTACGGTCGCATTGGAGTATTTTACGTGCCACGGCCCCGAGTCGGATAGTGCTTTTTACGTACCACCAGGCCAGGGATCCTGGCTGGTTCAATTCGATTTCGATTTCGCTTGCCCCAACATGTCTTCACAAGCAAAGGGGGTTGGCAAGGGTGCCTGTCGTACGGTCGCATTGGAGTATTTTACGTGCCACGGCCCCGAGTCGGATAGTGCTTTTTACGTACCACCAGGCCAGGGATCCTGGCTGGTTCAATTCGGTTCGATTTCGCTTGCCCCAACATGTCTTCGCAAGCATGGGGGGTTGGGATGGGTGTCTGTCGTCGGATGAGGTTCTATATCGACTTCGCTTGCCTCAACCGGTCTTTGTGTCCAAGGGAGGAGGAAAGGCATCATAAGTGGGCTGGGCTCACTTGTCCTGCCTGGTCTTCTCGTACAGAATATTTCCAAAGGTCTCGGTCTCTGGTCATTTCCTCAGTGAGGCCTAAAGTTCGAAGGTCGTGCTTCACCACCTCGTCCCAGGTTTTCCTGGGTCTACCTCTTCCACGGGTTCCCTCAACTGCTAGGATTGGCACTTTCTCACACACCTATCTTCATCCATTCTCGCCACATGACCATACCAGCGCAATCGTCTCTCTTGCACACCACAACTGATGCTTCTTAGGTACAACATTTCTCTCAAGGTGCTAACGCTCTGTCGAGTATGTACACTGACATTACACATCCATCGGAGCATACTGGCTTCATTCCTCACGAGCTTACGCATGTCCTCAGCAGTCACAGCCCATGTTTCGCTGCCATGTAGCATGGCTGTTCGTACACACGCATCATACAGTCTGCCTTTTACTCTGAGCGAGAGGCCTTTAGTCACCAGCAGAGGTAAGAGCTCCCTAAACTTTGCCCAGGCTATTCTTATTCTAGCAGTTACACTTTCAGCGCACCCACCCCCACTACTGACTTGGTCACCTAGATAACGGAAGCTATCAACTACTTCTAGTTTTTCCCCCTGGAAAGTGACGGAAGTTGTTTTCTGCAGATTTTCGGAGGTTAATGCTCCCGAGCATCTGCCACATACAAAAACTATCTTCCCAGTTAGCCTACCTTTGACATTGCTGCACCTCTTATGTGTCCATAGCTTACACTGGGTACATCTTATAGAGTTTCTACCTACACCTTTTCTACAGATCGAGCAGGGCCATCTTCCTGAAGATATTTGTGGATTGTCTACCTTTCTACTTATTAGTACTTTGGTTTTAGCTAGGTTGACTCTAAGGCCCCTTGATTCTAAACCCTCCTTCCACACCTGGAACTTCTCCTCCAGTTCTGATAGTGACTCAGCAATAAGAGCAAGGTCGTCAGCGTAGAGGAGCTCCCAGGGACAGCCTGTCTTGAATTCCTCCGTAATTGCCTGGAGTACTATGATAAATAGGAGGGGGCTGAGTACTGAACCCTGGTGGACCCCAACCTCTACTTTGAATTCTTCTGTGTACATGTTGCCAACCCTAACCTTACTTACGGCATCTCTGTACATGGCTTGCACAGTCCTCACCAGCCATTTATCTATCCCTAGTTTCCTCATTGACCACCAGATAAGGGATCAGGGGACCCTATCAAAAGCTTTCTCCGTGTCAACGAAAGCCAGGTACAGGGGCTTATCTTTGGCTAGGTATTTCTCCTGCAGCTGCCTTACCAGGAATATAGCATCAGTGGTACTTTTTCCTGGCACGAACCCAAACTGCATCTCATCTAAACTAACTCTCTCTCTAATTAGTTGGGCTATGACCCTCTCCGTAACCTTCATTACTTGATCCAACAGCTGATACCTCTGTAATTATTTGTATCTAGGGCATCACCTTTACCTTTGTAGCAGTTGACTAGTATGCTGCTGCACCAGTCATTGGGTATGACTCCTTCGTGTATCACCTGGTTGACTATACGGGTGACTAGGTTATAGCCGACACTGCCAGATATTTTGAGCATCTCTGCAGTAATTCCTGATGGGCCTGGGGCTTTCCCTGTCTTCATGCTTCTAATTGCCTTAGCTACCACGGAACTATCAACTCGGATAGCTGGTCCCTCTGTAGGGTCAACATTCGGCAGACTCTCTTTATCCCATTCATTTTCCTCATTCAGTAACCTTTCATAGTGGCGTCTCCAAGCTTCTCTCTTTGCATCCTCATTTAGCGCAAGTGAACCATCCTCCATGCGAACACATTTCTCTCCTACCACATCACGATTCTCTCTCACACACTGTCTTGCAACACGAAATACCTCAAGTCTTTTCCTCACGGCGCAGGACATTGGCAATTTTCTCTTATCTGCTTCCCCTCTGGCTAGATAGACCTGTCTCCTAGCTTCCCTTCTGGCAGTCTGATACCCTTCCCTGCTACCACCGTTCTTCCAGGCCTTCCAAGCCTGTTTCTTTTGTCTAATAGCCCTGTCAACAATATTGTTCCACCACCACGTTATTTTGGGTCTTAAGGGGACTTTGCACCAGCCACAGATCTGGTCAGTGGCTTTCAGCAGGTTGTCCCTCAGAAACGTCCAGTTGTCTTCTACCCCATGTGTAGCTATACCCCCTTCCACTTCGTCAAAGGCTTCAAGTAACATATCTCTAAATCTCTGTCCATTCGCAGGGGCTTTAAGCTTCCAGACCCTTCTTCTCCATGTTGGTCGTCTTCTAGTCGCCCTCTTAGTCCTGATCCTAAAGTCACTAACTACCAGTCTATGTTGTGGGGTGCATTCTTCGCCTGGGAAGGTTTTGGCATTTTTAAGCAGCCATCTTTCCCTTTTTCTGGCAAGGATGTAGTCGATTTGGCTAGTATGCCGCCCGATCGGTAGGTGACCAGGTGGCTTGTTGGTTTCCTGAAGTTAGTGTTGCAGACCATAAGACTATTCGCATCGCAGAACTCCAGCAGCCTGGTTCCCTCCTCGTTGGGGAACCATAACCGTAGCCTCCATGTACGCCATGGAAGCCCCCAGCATGTCGTCCAACATGCCCATTGAAATCACCAGCCACAAAGAGAAGGTCCCTGTCGTTCGTCGATGAGGTGGTCTGCAGTAGGGTGTCATAGAAACTGTCTTTCTGTCCATCGGGTAGCCCTGGCTGAGGGGCATAGGCCGATATAATGGTTGCTAATCTATTATGAAGCACTATTCTAATCTTAAGTATTCTGTCACTTACTCTGATTACCTCAATTACTCTATCTATCCATTTCTCAGCGATTATATTAACCCACGCCACCAACCCCGTCAGTGTTCCC
The DNA here is from genome assembly GCF_006345805.1 of Octopus sinensis. Classification (NCBI taxonomy): domain Eukaryota; kingdom Metazoa; phylum Mollusca; class Cephalopoda; order Octopoda; family Octopodidae; genus Octopus; species Octopus sinensis. Next base: position 10,944,451 of record NC_043016.1, on the reverse strand, counting down.
TGCCCAGAAAATCTTGTACCTATAATATAATACATACTATGGCTGTGTAGTAAGTAGCTTGCTTACCAACCACGTGACTCCAGGTTCAGTCCCACTGCGTGGCACCTTGGGCAAGTGTCTTCTACTATACCCTTGGGCCAATCAAAGCCTTGTGAGTGGATTTGATAGACAGAAACTGAGAAGAAGACCGTCGTATGCCGCTGGTGGCAAAAAAATTCTACAAAATTTTTTGCCACCCTATATTGATTAATTATGAATTTTCTGGTTAATTCCGTAATGGAATCGGCGGCTTATATTTATTTGCTGCCGATAAATTTGGCGTGAGTGCGATGATTTGAAAATTTTAGGTCAGATATTGCCGAGGCAGGGACGGGAATGCCTCGTGAAAAATATCTGTTCCGACTTGGCTATTTCTTACTGATGAATCTAAGGGCCTATGGTAGATTGGCTTGATTTAATTTAATCAGGTTAGTTTACCATTAAACAGTAGATGAAACGGTGCATCGTATAAGAAATTACAGGGTAAATGTTTTTTTAATTTTCTCCTGGTTTACGGAATTGATGTTATTTTGCGGTTGAAGCTTTTGGCTGTTATTTCTAGTGGGTGAATGGCCTATTATGGCCGTTCCTTGATTGTGATGTTGATATATATATATATATATATATATATATTGTGTGTGTGTGTGTGTGTGTGCGTGCGCGCGCGCGTGTCTGTGTTTGTCCCCCAAACATTGCTTGACAACCGATGCTGGTGTGTTTACATCCCTGTAACTTAGTGGTTCGGCAAAAGAGACCGATAAAATAAGTACTTGGCTTACAAAGAGTAAATCCTGGGGTCGATTTGCTCGACTGAAGGTGCTGCTCCAGCATGGCCGCAGTCAAATGACTGAAACAAGTAAAAGAACATATATGTGTGTGTGTATGTGTATATGTATGTATGTCTCTCTCTCTCTCTCTATATATATATATATATATAGATAGATAGATAGATAGATAGATAGATAGATAGATAGATAGATAGATAGATAGATAGATATGCACTCACTCGCGCGTGTGTATGTAGATACACACATACACACACGTTTGTAAGACAGAATCTCCTGTCGACAACGATGTATAAGTGCAAAGTTTTTGCTGAATGACCCTGCACAAAATATTTGTTTATAGACATCAAAATGCATGTGCTGTACACACAAGCCAGTGTGTGCAACCCGAGGCGGCCCTTCCATTTCCCGGACCCCACAGAAAACTCATACTGCCTACCGCAGACCCCAAAAGCGGTGCCCTTATAAAAGTGCTGCACGGGGAGGACCGTCCCTATCGTCCCCACTCCTGGCTAAGTCAGTGGCTGTACATGAGCTGACCCCACTCCATAAAAATCGACGTTGCCTGGACAGGTGCACTGTGTGCAACACGACGGGTGTCGGAGTGATCGCAGAGAGACGTGAAATGAAGTGTTTTGCTCAAGAACACAATGTACCACCCGGTCCAGGAACTGAAACCACGATCCCGCGATCGTGTGTGCAACACCCTAACCACAAGGCCACATGTGTGTGTATGTGTGTATACATACATACATACAAACACACACGCACACACATATATATATACACATAGGTACTACTTAAGTAGAGTGGTCCCGATGCGCGCATCCACGCTAGCTAGTCGTGACTAGTCGATCCTTTGTGTTCTTGTGTTTTATTTACTTTGTTTAAAAATTATTTACTTTGTGTAAAAAAATTATTTATTTTGTTTTATTTACTTTGCTAGATAGTCGTTGTAGGATCGACTAGTCACGACTAGCTAGCGCGGATGCGCGAGTACGCGAGTGCGCGCACCGGGACCACTTTTCTTAAGTAGTACCTACATATACATACTTACATACCTAGTATACGAAGAGATCCTCTACTACGTGTAATTATGTGTGAGTAGAAAGTAGTAAAGTTTTTTTGTTTTTTTTCCCCCCTGTTTTGTTTACCAAAGTAAACTAAACCTAACAAAGCTTGTATATATATATATATATCAATGAAGATTGTGTGTATAAGAAATGTCGCGTAGTAACGCGCGACACTTGATCCTTTATAGCTATCCTCGTCGCCAGACGTTGCATGACCGGCGTAGATGAAGGCTGCCTTGAATGTGGTTTCTAAGTTGTCAGGCAACAAACAAACATGCAACTATGGACAGAGTCCTGCCTATGTAAACAATACTTTATAATTGCTTATAACCCGCGCTGACTCGTGGCCGAGACTGTTGAGTGTATGTGTGTGTGTGCGCGTGTGTTTGGGTGCTTTCAGAAACTGTGTAATTAATTATGTTTTAATACATTCGTACGTACGTATATACACATATATACATATACACGCACTTACATACATACGCACACACACATACATATATATATAAATCTCTGTCTCTCTCTCTCTCTCTATATATATATACTTACGCAAACATACGTACGCACACACAAACACACATACATACGTATATACACACACACACTTATATACATACATACGCACACATATATATATATAAATCGCTCTCTCTCTATATATATATATACTTACATACGCAAACATACGTACGCACACACAAACATTCATACGTACGTATATACACACACACACACACACTTATATACATACATACATACGCACACACACACCTATATATATATATACTTACATACGGAAACATACGTACGCACACACACAGATATATAACATAATAGGACATTCAAACAGTACGTACATACATACATACATACACACACACACACATACATGTGTGTGCGCGTGCATGCATGCATAAACCTATCGGAATATGAGTTACACTTCCTCGTCACCGAGAGCCCAGTTTATATAAAGTAAGTCACTCCGAGCTTACTAATTCTCTGGCAATAAATAATTCCATTAAATACTTAAGAAATACTTCATGACAACAACGTCTTCAAGTTAAAACACAACTTGGACTTAAACAAAGCCTAAGGGACTAAAAAAAAAAGAAAAGAAAAGAAATAAAGAAAGAAAGAAAGAAGAGAACGAGTATTCACAAGAACAAAACTATTAAAAAAAAACCCTTTTCACAATTTAACCCTTATTGAGTTTTTCTAAGAACCCCCCCCCCCCCGAGACACACCACCTCATCACTCCCAACGCATTCACCAAAGAAAGATAGAGATAGGCGAAGAAAAGAAGAAAGAAAAGAAAAGAGAGAGAGAGACAGACAGACAGGATGCAAATGATGTCACCTGTCAAAGCCACATCAGATACCAATGACAACCAGTTTTAATACTTTTGTCGAAATAGGTAAAACTTTTTAAGGATTCTTCTTTTCCATGATTTCTTTCTTTCTAAAAATATTTCATTTCCGATATATTTCTTGTAAATTTTGTTTCATTCTCAACATTATTATAATAATTATAATTATAATTGCAATCATGTTTAATTGTTTTTTGTTTTTTTAGTTTGTATTTGTGAAAAGTTACCTGTCTTCTCTTTTAAGGCGATCTTTCGTCTCTAGTAGACCTTTCCGTCGATTTCCGTAAAAAATATATTTTTTTTTTACATATGGGCTTGCGGGAACTTTTGAAGTAATATACATACATATACACATACACCGAGTAAAAAATTTCAGTTATCTCTTTCTTTCACACATTACTCTGTCTCTTCACACACACTAACAGAAGCACTTCACTTACACAACATACTGTCTGTCTCCCACACCCCATCAAACACACACACATGTACATCAATGCTTGCCATGCACGGTAACTTCAAAAGAACTTCCCTCGTCATACAATCGCTTTCTCTTAGTCTCTTTCGCTCTCATTACTTTAAAAGTTCCCGCAAGCCCATATGTAAAAAAATAAAAGTTTTACGGAAATCGACGGAAAGGTCTACTAGAGACGAAAGATTGCCTCTTTTAAATTATATTCATTATTTCGTGTCTCTTAATTTTGTTTTTTCTGTAATCTACGATACTTCCAACGCGATGTTTTTGAGTTTTAGTTTTCTTTGGTGAGACACTTGTGTTTAAATGCAAAGAAAGAAATATATATATATATATATATTCGACTCTGCTATAGTGATTTTTAAAAACTTATAATAGTTTTCATGTTGTCTTCTTTGCCCTCTCTATTTTTGTTTTATCTCACAAGCGCTCGCGTAAACACACGCACACACATCTATGTGCGTGTGTGTGTGTGTGTATATATATATATTATATATACACGACGACGATGATGATATATATATATATATATGCGTGTGTATGTATATATATATGTATATATGAATGTATGTATATACATATATATACATGAATGCCATACATGAAACACACACTCATACACCAACACAAAATATTTTCATGTTTATGCATATATATGTATGTGTGTATGTATGTATGTTTGTATGTATGTATTATCTATCTATCTGTCTGTCTGTCTGTCTGTCTGTCTGTCTGTCTGTCTGTCTGTCTGTCTGTCTGTCTGTCTGTCTATCTATCTATCTATCTATCTCTGTGTGTGTATGTACATATATAATATATATATTTACATATATATATGCATATATATACCTGTTTCACATAACCAGCCCCAGCCCATCCAAAGTACCTTGGATCGTAGGACGACCTGCTGTGCTTGAGGAGACCTAGTGATTTAAGTAAATCAACATCAAAATAAATATCAATGGAAATTGTAGTTGTGATACCTGTACCGGTGGCACGTAAAAAGCTCCATCCGAACGTGGCCAGTGCCAGCACTGCCATAACTGGCTTCTGTGCCGGTGGCATGTAAAAAGCACCATCTGATTGTGGCCATTGCCAGCACCTCTGGCCCCTGTGCTGGTGGTACATAAAAAGCACCCACTACACTCATGGAGTGGTTGGCGTTAGGAAGGGCATCCAGCTGTATAAACACTGCCACATCAGACTGGGCCTGGTGCAGCCTTCTGGCTTCCCAAACCGCGGTTGAACTGTCCAACCCATGCTAGCATGGAAAGCGGACGTTGAACGATGATGATGATGATGATATATATATATAAATAAATATGTATATATAAATAAATCAATATATATAAATGTGTGTGTAGGTATGTGTTTGGGTTTGTGTGCAGGTGTGGCTGTGTGGTAGGATGTATATATATATTACTCATATATATATATGTATGTATGTGCATATATATATATATATATATATATATCATCATCATCATCATCATCATCGTTTATATATATATATATAATATATATATATATATATATATAATATACATATATATCTACACATATATATGTGTGAGTATGTGTGTGTATATATATATATATCAGTAACAATATAGGGTGAAATTAATTAATTTGGAATAATTATTAATTACACCAAGTAGATTTTGGCATGTAAAAGCCTCATTCGAGGAAAATTTAAGTAATACTAAGCAATTAAGGGTTTAGCAACGAATTGCCTCACCACACACCGAATTTAGAAATAGCAGTCAAAGAGTTATAGCTATTTTTTCTACTAAAAGGGAGACCTCAGTAAAAACACAGCACTTGAATATATATATATATATATATACATAATATCTACACATATATATGTGTGTATATATATATATATATATATGACAAGGTGTATTTAAAGTTCCTTTATTCATATATTTTGCTTCTATAAATTATTAATTTTTATTTATACATATAACAGTTGCATCATGCATCAATATAGGAAGTGTCTATAATTCATACAATACACCCCCCACACACATGCATATAGAGACAATGATGCATATAAATCAATAAAACTCCTTGATATACAGAATATGTGTGTGTGTGTTTGTGTACATACATGTAAATAAAGAAAAGTAAAGACCAAATAAATTTCACATGATTAAGATTCAAGTATATATATATATATATATATATATATATATATATAAATAGATGAGTGTATTTTTCCCTTGTTAACAATTAACACGGAAAAATAGATAATATCAGGGAAATCTTTGAAACAAGTGTCGGAAGTAAAAGTATTTGAATTATACCTGCTTTAAACTCCATTTATTTATTTAGGGAGAGTTTACGAAAAAAACAAAAGACGAAAACAGGTAGTGTACAAAACAAACAGATGTATTAGTATAACGCTCAGGAATAGAAAAAGTCTTTTACGTTTCGAGCCTACGCTCTTCTACAGAAAGGTACACAGAAAAAACAAGGAGAGAAAAAAATTTATTTATTTATATATATAAATATATTCATATATTAATTGTGCAAACTTACTCGGTTTACATAGAATTAGAGGTATGGTGTTACATGTCTGACAGTTGTTTCGGGGGTGGGGTCCTTCATAATGTTGGCACGTGTAGTTTACCAAAAGTTTGCAAGTGGTAATGGAAGCAAACAAACGTTGGAAAAATTCTCGCCTTCTTCAGGGTAGAGTTAGATTTCTCTCTCTCACTCTCTCTCCCCCTCTTCCCCTCCCTCTCTGTCTCTCTCAATCTTTGTCTGTCTGTCTATACAAAACCATGAGAATGGGGAGGCAGGTTTTGTCCCGCGAAAATTTCAAAAAAAGGTGGGTGAATGTAGCAAAGATGGTGCGTGTGAGTGATGAAACCACTTTGAGCATGATCCTGTAAATCGTAAAAGAGAGAGAGAGCACTTTGCTCTCATGTGTTTATTTCCTCCCTGACTGAGGTTACCGTGGTCTTTTCTGTAGGCTTTTCTTCCCACGGATGAACCTAATCTTGTTTCTTACTATAAAAAATTTTGTTTCTGTGATACTTTTGATCACATTTTCTTTTTTACCTGTTCCCTTTTGATCGGAATTTTACATTTGTTTCCTCTTTTGTTCCTTTTTTTCTTTTTCCATCATCGAAAAGAAAAGCTCTACATTTGTATTTGTCCCCTCTATATTCAGCCCTATGTGGCCAATAAAGAAAGTTATCTATACAAAAACGAAATGTGTGTGTGTGTTTGTTTGTGTGTGTAAATATCGATTTTTAATTATAAGATCCAAGGATTTAAGTGTATGAAGTTTGTAAGCTTCAGCAGTCCACAGTAGGTATATAAGAACAGCGTTCAAGAACAATAATAATTTATTGATGAGGGTTGTAGGCTTTTCCCATACTGAAGATCAATGAGCTGAAAACAATGTCCTTTTCTTTTTTGTATAGTCCAGAGTTAACAACTTGACTCAAAATGAATGTGAGTAAAAATCCAAACTGAGGCAGTGAAACAAGTAAAATCCAAGCTACGTGCGTTTCCTAGCTGGCAGATCCTCTGATGTAATAATTACTCAATGAGGGGTACTCAGCTGGCTACTTCGTGAGGGGTACTCAGCTGGCTACTTCATGAGGAGTACTCAGCTGGCTATTTCATAAGGGGTACTCAGCTGGTTACTTCATGAGAGGGTACTCAGCTGGCTACTTCACGAGGGGTACTCAGCTGACTACTTCATGAGAGGGTACTCAGCTGGCTACTTCATGAGGGGGTACTCAGTTGGCTTCTTCATGAGGGGTACTGAGCTGGCTACTTCATGAGGGGTACTCAGCTGGCTACTTCATGAGGGGTACTCAGCTGGCTACTTCGTGTGGAGATACTCAGCTGGCTACTTCATGAGGGCTACTTCATGAGGGCTGCTCAGCTGGCTACTTCATGAGGGCTGCTCAGCTGGCTACTTCATGAGGGCTGCTCAGCTGGCTACTTCATGAAATCTTCTCAGCTGGCTACTTCATGAGGTCTTCTCAGCTGGCTACTTCATGAGGGGTACTCAGCTGGCTACTTCATGAGGTCTTCTCAGCTGGCTACTTCATGAGGGCTACTCAGCTGGCTACTTCATGAGGGGTACACAGCTGGCTACTTCACGAGGGGTGCTCAGCTGGCTACTTCATGAGGGGTACTCAGCTGGCTACTTCATGAGGTCTTCTCAGCTGGCTATTTCATGAGGGCTACTCAGCTGGCTACTTCATGAGGGCTACTCAGCTGGCTACTTCATGAGGTCTTCTCAGCTGGCTACTTCATGAGGGGTACTCAGCCGGCTACTTCATGAGGTCTTCTCAGCTGGCTACTTCATGAGGGCTACTCAGCTGGCTACTTCATGAGGGCTACTCAGCTGGCTACTTCATGAGGTCTTCTCAGCTGGCTACTTCATGAGGGGTACTCAGCTGGCTACTTCATGAGGTCTTCTCAGCTGGCTACTTCATGAGGGCTGCTCAGCTGGCTACTTCATGAGGGCTACTCAGCTGGCTACTTCATGAGGGCTACTCAGCTGGCTACTTCATGAGGTCTTCTCAGCTGGCTACTTCATGAGGGGTACTCAGCTGGCTACTTCATGAGGTCTTCTCAGCTGGCTACTTCATGAGGGCTGCTCAGCTGGCTACTTCATGAGGGCTACTCAGCTGGCTACTTCATGAGGGCTACTCAGCTGGCTACTTCATAAGGGCTGCTAAGCTGGCTACTTCATGAGGGGTACTCAGCTGGCTACTTCATGAGGGTTACTCAGTTGGCTACTTCATGAGGGGTACTCAGCTGACAACTTCATGAGGGAGTACTCAGCTGGCTACTTCATGAGGGGTACTCAGCTGGCTATTTCATGAGGGGTACTCAGCTGGTTACTTCATGAGAGGGTACTCAGCTGGCTACTTCACGAGGGGTACTCAGCTGACTACTTCATGAGGGGGTACTCAGCTGGCTACTTCATGAGGGGGTACTCAGTTGGCTTCTTCATGAGGGGTACTGAGCTGGCTACTTCATGAGGGGTACTCAGCTGGCTACTTCATGAGGGGTACTCAGCTGGCTACTTCGTGTGGAGATACTCAGCTGGCTACTTCATGAGGGCTACTTCATGAGGGCTGCTCAGCTGGCTACTTCATGAGGGCTGCTCAGCTGGCTACTTCATGAGGGCTGCTCAGCTGGCTACTTCATGAAATCTTCTCAGCTGGCTACTTCATGAGGTCTTCTCAGCTGGCTACTTCATGAGGGGTACTCAGCTGGCTACTTCATGAGGTCTTCTCAGCTGGCTACTTCATGAGGGCTACTCAGCTGGCTACTTCATGAGGGGTACACAGCTGGCTACTTCACGAGGGGTGCTCAGCTGGCTACTTCATGAGGGGTACTCAGCTGGCTACTTCATGAGGTCTTCTCAGCTGGCTATTTCATGAGGGCTACTCAGCTGGCTACTTCATGAGGGCTACTCAGCTGGCTACTTCATGAGGTCTTCTCAGCTGGCTACTTCATGAGGGGTACTCAGCCGGCTACTTCATGAGGTCTTCTCAGCTGGCTACTTCATGAGGGCTACTCAGCTGGCTACTTCATGAGGGCTACTCAGCTGGCTACTTCATGAGGGGTACTCAGCTGGCTACTTCATGAGGTCTTCTCAGCTGGCTACTTCATGAGGGCTGCTCAGCTGGCTACTTCATGAGGGCTACTCAGCTGGCTACTTCATGAGGGCTACTCAGCTGGCTACTTCATGAGGTCTTCTCAGCTGGCTACTTCATGAGGGGTACTCAGCTGGCCATTTCATGAGGTCTTCTCAGCTGGCTACTTCATGAGGGCTGCTCAGCTGGCTACTTCATGAGGGCTACTCAGCTGGCTACTTCATGAGGGCTACTCAGCTGGCTACTTCATGAGGGCTGCTCAGCTGGCTACTTCATGAGGGGTACTCAGCTGGCTACTTCATGAGGGTTACTCAGTTGGCTACTTCATGAGGGGTACTCCGCTGACAACTTCATGAGGGGGTACTCAGCTGGCTACTTCATGAGATGTACTCAGCTGGCTACTTCATGAAATGAGTGGTGAAGCTGGAAGATCAGAGTAGAAAAATAAAAATATAAAAAAAAAGATAAACATTTGAAAAGGATTGATTGAGTTGGAAGAAGGATTTCCATAGCATTTGGTGAATTAGTTCATTAGTGCTGCGAATTCTGTTCTATTTGTTAGGAGCAAATCCTTTAGCAACAGGTTTAGCTTCATTTTTTTTCCATTCCCATGTCTTCCACACTATAGCAGTGTCAACAGTGCCAACACCAACATTGCCTCTGATGATGTCCCCTATGCCAGCACCAACACCAACAACAACAGCACCAGCACCAGCAACAACAGCCGTTCAAGAATTTGGACCTGGAGATCTCCATTTCCAGCGACTTCGAGGGCCACCTCCCAGTGGTGTCGGGCGTCAACGAAGAGCCTTCAACTACAACAAGACGACCAAAGTTTTTTGGGTTTTTTTCCAAGGTCTGGGGTCTCCTGCCCCTAAACCCTAGACCATCACCTAATCACCCTTACCCGTCTTGTTGCTTAACAACAACAACAACAACAACAGCACCATCACCAGCAGCAGCAGAAGTAGCAGCATCAACATCAACAGAAACAGCATCACCAGCAGCAACATCAAGATTCTTTGGGTATTCTGGAAACACCTTCAAGCAGTGCCTCTCCAATGACAGATCTTCATTCAGGATCCCAGAGAGATGATATGCCATGTCCTTGGCCAACCATATGTGGCAGCTGAGGGACAAAGGGACACCATACGTAATCTCATGGAAGATCCTAGAAAAACTGGGCCCCTACATCAATGGGAGCAAGTGTAGTAAGCCAAGCACAGCTGAACAGGCAAGAAGAATATTAAAGAATTCTTGCAACCTGGGGAAGATCTTAAATTCCATGAGGGAATTTTTTGGACCCTGCTTACACTTCAGGAGATTCCTACTAAAGTCCTGGGACCCACAAGCCAACAGATAGTGGTCTAAAGGTAGCAATCCCTTACACTTAACACTTCTCCTTCGTCTGTGTGTTCAACAACTGGCAATGAGATCTTTTCTCCGTCCACCTTGAAGAGAGGCTGTATGTCACTGGCCATCAGGATCTTAAGAAAGACTGTAAAGCCAACTGCTTTATGGAAAAGAAACCTTGGGTTACCCCATAGACTGGCCATAACTATCTTTATTTAATTACACACACACATACACACACATGTATGTATATGTATATGTATATGAAAATCGATTAAGGTTGTTGAACATATTTTTAGTCTTTGGAGAATTAACCCTGTTAATAAATCTACTATGTAGTATACATATATTATATCATACCTTGATACTGTTATGAACACACACACACACACATAAGTAGATTGATAGGGAAGTATGGAGGGAAAGATGAGGGATGTGTGTGTGTGTGTGTAAGTATGTGTCTTAGACTGGAGGAGCACAGTGACGGATTGGTAAATAGAGAGAGAGAGAAAACGGTTGATTGACATATATTAAGCAATGTAACTAAACACCGGATCTAACCAAAGTGCTTTGTGCCTGTGATGATTTAATACATTTGGTATGCAAATTAGGGGCACCAGTTTTCTGTAGCTACTGTCTAATTGTTGGGTCTGTAAACAGGTTAGCTGTTTGTTTCTCTGGGATTGGTCAAATTGATGTAGTCCCCTCTGATGAGAAACCAATAAGGTTTGAAAATCGATTGAGGCTGTTCATCGTTTTCCTCACACTACAGAGAAATAGCTGGAAGAAAGAGTGTTTGTATGTGTGTGAGAGAGAGAATGTATGTGTGTGTGTGTATATGCGAGTGCTTGTTTGTGTGTGTAAGTGTTTGTGTGTGTGTGTATGTGTTTGTGTGTGTGAGTGTTTGTGTGTGTGTGCTTGTGTGTGTGAGAGTGTGTGTATGAGAGTGTGTGTGAGTGTGAAAGTGTTTGTGGGTATGTGAGAGTGTGTGTGTGAGAGAGTGTGTGTGTGAGAGTGTGTGTGAGTGTGAAAGTGTTTGTGGGTATGTGAGAGTGTGTGTGTGAGAGTGTGTGTGAGTGTGAAAGTGTTTGTGGGTATGTGAGAGTGTGTGTGTGAGAGTGTGTGTGAGTGTGAAAGTGTTTGTGGGTATGTGAGAGTGTGTGTGTGAGAGTGTGTGTGAGTGTGAAAGTGTTTGTGGGTATGTGAGAGTGTGTGTGTGAGAGTGTGTGTGAGTGTGAAAGTGTTTGTGGGTATGTGAGAGTGTGTGTGTGAGAGAGTGTGTGTATGAGAGTGTGTGTGAGTGTGAAAGTGTTTGTGGGTATGTGAGAGTGTGTGTGTGAGAGAGTGTGTGTATGAGAGTGTGTGTGAGTGTGAAAGTGTTTGTGGGTTTGTGAGAGTGTGTGTGTGTGTATATGCATGTAAGAGAGAGAGAGAGCGCATGTGTGCCCACATACCCACAAACACTTTCACACTCACACACACTCTCACACACACAAACACAAACACACACACACTCTCACAAACACACACGCACAAACACTTTTGCGTGTGTGTATCCACTCACAAGGCTTTGGTCGGTCCAAGACTACAGCAGAAGACACTTGCCCCAAGGTGCTGTGCATTGGGACTGAACCTGGAACCATGAGGTTGGGAAGCGGACGTTTTACTACACAGCCATGACGTGGTTGCACAACTACAGTTTTATGTTCTCCCTCTTCTTCATTCTCTTCTGCGCTTTTATGTCCTTCAGTATTTTGATGTTATCTCCGGATGTATGAGTTCTTCCGTTGTCCAGTACGTTGTCCAGTTACGGCTCTCGACCTGGTTTTACTTGGTTTTATTGTTTTCCATTTGATGCTGTGTCTAAGGCTTTATAAGGATGATATTGGATTTAACCGGAGGATCTAGATGAACATTTTAGATTGTGTTGTTTCTTGCCGGTGGGAGCAGGAATTTAGTGCCTATTGGGTCAAATGTTAACTTGTGATCTTGATTACTTTAGGGGAGATTTGTGCCACGCGCACACACATGCGCTCTCTCTCTCTCTCACGTGCACACACACACAAACAGATACACATACACACACTCTCACATACCCACAAACACTTTCACACTCACACACATTCTCACACACACAAGCACACACACACACACACACACACACACAAACACACACAAACCCACAAAAACACACACACACACACAAGCACTCATACACGTACGCAAACAAACACAAACACATACATTCTCACACTCACATACAAACACTTACACAAACAAAAACTCACACACACACACACACACATACATACATTCTCTCTCTCACACACATACAAACACTCACACACTCACACAAACACACAAACACACACACACACTCTCTCTCTCGCTCACATACAAACACACACATGCACATACTCAGATATACAAAAATAGTACAAACCATCAACTTGTATTATTTCTTATAACTTGCATTGTTTTGGTTAAAAAACAAAAACAATGTCTATAATCAGGAGAAGTGGGAGAGCATCAAAGCTGTGTACTTAGAGGGGTTCTTTAGGATTTAAATAATTCACCAAGGATACATGGGTGTTGTGTTCATCATCCATAAGCAACCCTTATTCAGGGACCTTTCAAGTGGGATGAGCTACTTGACCTGAAGAAAATCCTAACTGGGCCCCACATGCAAAGATATACACTGTTTATCTTGATATAAGATCACCATGTCACGCCCATATGTTTGTGATGCATGTGCCTGAGGTACCCTTATCAGACAGGATCTCATGATGGGTATACTGGGCTTCGTATTTGTACCCCAGTATCACTTCGATGGAATGCACTGCTCTCTCACTCAGTAATTATGGCTTCAAATTTTGGTACTAGGCTGGCAATTTTGAGGGAAGGGATAGTTGATTACACTGACCCCAGTGCTCAACTGGTACTTATTTTATCGACCCCCCCCCAAGAATGAAAGGTAAAGTCGAGTTCAGCAGAATTTACCATTAAGCATTTTGTCTAATTTTCTAACAATTCTGCCACCTTATTGCCTTTATAATAATAATAATAATAATAATAATAATAATAATAATAATAATAATCATAATAAACGACATGATTGAAACAGTGGACCACCTAATCTCTGGATATAAAGTCTTAGCACCAGTGGAGTATAAATTAAGACATGACAGAGTTGGCCAATATCTACACTGGCTAATAAGTCGGCATTACAATATCAAAACTGCCGACAAGTGGTATAATCACCACCCTGATGCTGTAACTGAAGGAGAAAATGTAATGATTCTGTGGGACTTTCCAGTACATACAGACCAAACCATCAAAGCCAATAAACCGGATATTGTTGTGAAAGACCAAAACAATAAAGTTTGCTTATTGATTGACATGAGCATCCCCTGTGATCATAATATCTCGGCGAAAGAGTTTGACAAGCTCAGAAAATATAAAGGCCTGCTCATTGAAATTGAGAAAATGTGGCATCTCAAGGCGGTTACAATACCAGTAATCGTAGGAGCACTAGGAATGATCAAGAAGGGAGCCGAAAATTATATGAGAATGATCTCTGGCTTACCATCCCTGCAAGAAATGCAAAAGATTGTCTTAACTGGTACATCACACGTATTGAGAAGAGCATTGTCGATGTGAGAACTATTACTACCCATGTATTCTAATTTAACTTTAAAAAAAAAATGAACGAACTAGTGAGTTTAGTTTAATGGCCTACCAATGTATACTATGAGTTTCTTTGCTCTAGGAGTCGGGAAGACACTCGGCAAGAAATGAAGCAAATTTGAAAGAAGAAGAAAAAAAGATAATAATAATAATAAAATAATAATAATAATAATAATAATATAATAATAATAATATAATAATAATATAATAATAATAATAATAATATAATAATAATAATAATAATGCCCTGATGCAGTATCAGGCAGTGGCTCTCGTGGCTTTTGATCTTAACTGATTGGAAGTGTTATCATGTACATTGTTTTGTCTTGGTATAAAAGATGGGCTACAGCAAATATTGTGATCAATACCACAGATTTGCTTGTCACTTGTTTGATCTTAACCAGTTGAGCATGTCCCTTATTGTCTGACGATACGTGCATCTCTGATCACAAGCAGAAATAGTAGGGAGCATCATAGCCATGTGTTGAGAGGTATTCTTTGAGGTTTGAATAATTCACCTCTGGAAACATGGGTGTTTTGTTCAATATCCTTAAAAACCCTTCTTCAGGGACCTTTTAAGTGGGATGGGTTACTCGACCAGAAGAAAATTCTAACTGGGCCCCACCTGCAAGGTCATGTGCTGTTTATCTTGATATGAGATCACCATATCGCGCACACATGGTTGTGATGCATGTGCTTACTGTACCCTTATCAGACGGGTAGTCATGATGGGTATACTGGGCTTTGTATATTTTACTCCAGTGTCACTTTGATGGCATGCACTGCTCTCTCACTCAATAATAATAATAATAATAATAATAATAAATGTCCTGATCCAGTACCAGGCAGTTGCTCTCATGGCTTTTGATCTGAACTGACCGAGACATCTTTTGCCTTGACATAAAACAGCAAATATTCTGCTCAAAACCACAGATTTGCTTGTCGGTTGTTTGACCGTAACCAGTTGTGCATGTCCCTTAGTGGCTTACGATATGTGCATCTCTGATCACAGTCAGAAGTAGTGTGGGAGCATCATAGCCATGTGTTGAAAGGAATTCTTTGGGGATTGGATAATTCAACTTTGGAAACATGAATGTTTCTTTCATGTATTGTTATTATTATTATTATATTATTACTAATATTATCCTCTTCTTTCAATTTTGCTTCCATTTCTTGCTGAGTGCCTTCCCGACACCTAGGGCAAAGAAACTCTCTGCATACATCGGGAGGCTATTAAAATAAATACACCAGATTGTTCATTTACAAAGTTGTAGGGTAGATAAAAAGGAGAACAAAGAAAGAATGAAAAAGGAAAGAAGAAAAATAAAAGAATAGGAAAAAATGGAAATAAAAGTAAACAAAAGAAAATAAGGGGATAAAAGGAAAGAAAATTCACAGTGACAATGCTCTTCTCAATAGGTGGAATGTACCAGTTAAGACAATCTTTTGCATTTCCTGCTTGGATGGTATGCCAAAGATCATTCTTAAATAATTTTCAGTTCCTTTTTCGATCATTCCAAGTTCTCCTACAATCACTGATATTGTAACTGTTTTGAGATGTCACATCTTATTGATTTTAATTTGCAAATCTTTATATTTTCTGAGCTTATTAAATGCATTCGTCTAGATATTATCATCGCAGGGTATACTCGTGTCAATCAATAAACAGACTTTATTGTTTTGGTCTTTAGACAACAATATCTGGTTTATTAGCTTTGATGGTCTGGTCTGTACATACTGGAAAGTTTCTAAGAATCATTACATTTCCTCCCTCAGTTACAGCCTCAGAGTGCTTCTACCATTTGTTGTTATTACTATAATTATTATTATTGTTATTATTATTATTATTACTATTATTATTATTATTATTGTTATTATTATTATTATTATTATTATTATTATTATTATTATTATTATTATTCATATACACACAACAGATTAGACTGTTGGAAAAGAAAAATCCTACCATCGGGCTACAACAAGTAACTTTAGATGCCAAGAACCCTCCTAAGTATTCTAGCTGTCCCTAATAACACTGTTTTCTGGAGCTATACTAAACTGGGTTTTATGCCTATTACCTCTATCCATCTGTTCAGATCTTTATAGGCGCAGAAGTGGCTGTGTGGTAAGTAGCTTGCTTACCAACCACATGGTTCCGAGTTCATTCCCACTGTGTGGTACCTTGGGCAAGTGTCTTCTACTATAGCCTCGGGCCGACCAAAGGCCTTGTGAGTGGATTTGGTAGACAGAAACTGGAAGAAGCCCATCGTATATATGTATATATATGTGTATGTATGTATATGTTTGTGTGTCTGTGTTTGTCCCCCCAACATCGCTTGACGACCGATGCTGGTGTGTTTACGTCCCGTAACCTAGTGGTTCAGCAAAAGAGACTGATAGAATAAGTACTAGGCTTACAAAGAATAGGTCCTGGGGTTGGTTTACTTGACTAGAAGGTGGTGCTCCAGCATGGCCGCAGTCAAATGACTGAAACAAGTAAAAGAGTAAGAGTATAGATCTCCCAATGTGCCAATAACTACTGTGATATATTTTACCCGCACCTTCCATAGTCTCTGTAATTCAATGGCTAGGTCCTGGTAATTTGCTATTTTTTCTATATCTCTCATATTGATTCCTCCATCATTTGGGACTGTAAAGTCAATTGTCTGGCATTTGCTATTCTCTTTGTCTACTACTACTAAATCAGACCTTCTAGCTTCTATTGCTTTGTCAGCCTGAATGTTAAAGTCCCACAACATCTTGTATTTATTACTTTCTAGTACTTTACTAGATTCGTGTTCATACCATTTATCAGTATGGTCAAATCCTAGCTTTCTACATAACTCCCAGTAGATTACTCTCCCTATGTTGTCATGTCTTTTCTTGTATTCTCTCTCTGCTGGCATGCTACATTCATTTACTATATGGATAAAACTTGCCTAATTTTGATTTGAATAACCTACATTGGGAATCTACTTGGTTTTTGTCTATCTTGGCTTTTATCCAATTAGTTCTTAATGCTTGATCTTGTGCTGCTACTAACAAATTTTCTGTCTCCCTTTTCAGTCTTCCTTTCTGCAACCATCTACTATTTGCTACAATTATCTTTGGGAATCTATCATGCAAAGCCTTGCAACTATTATTATCATCATCATCATCCTTATCATTATTATTGTTGTTGTTGTTGTTGTCGTCGTTGTTGTTGTTGTTGTTGCTGCTGCTGTTGTTGTGGTGTATATAATCAACTGTTCTCTCCCACAAAAATTAAGACATTTTTCTCTTTGTAAGAAATAATATTTTGGTGTTTTTGTTGGTTGACATACTAACATAACAGCAAATGACAGGACATTTGTCAAGCTGTGAATGATATGTTCTCTTTCTTGATGTAAGTTAATCCATCATTCACCTAATGAAAGTCAAACATTTAATATTCAGGAAAGTCCAATGACATGAATGTCAGTTGAAAGATATTGTCACTGGTATTGAAAGGGTTAAGTATTATGGTGATATTAGTCACCTTTTATATATATTCGGTCAGGAGAGCAATGACCAGAGAACAACAACAACAGCAGCAGCAACAACAACAACAACAACAACCACTACAACAACAGCAACGATGATGACAACTAGATTAGATCTCTGACTTGGATGGATTTCGGCCTTGATAAATGTGCTAAAGCAACTTTTGTGAGAGGCAAGCTCAGGCAAACAGCTTCCATTAAATTAGGAATCGATTTTACCACCAAGGAACTCGACCTACAAGAAAATTATAATCTCCCTCTCTCTCTTTCGGAGAGGCACTGAGCACCTACATGCACATATACACACACGGCAGTAACTTCCGCCTACCGAATTCAATCACAAAGCTTTGGTCGACTCGGGGCTATAGTGGAAGACACCTGCCCAAAGTGCCACTCAGTGGGACTGAACTCGAAACCATGTAGCTAGGAAGCAAGCTCCCTAACCACACAGCCATGCCCGAAACTATTGGGAATAAACGAAGCAGATGGTATACATCATGCTACTATGGAAGCAAAAATAAGAAAAGAATACTACAGGAGAATAAAACTTGTACTGAAGACTGAATTCAACTTGAAGCATCATATTGAAGCTATTAACACCCTGGCACTTCCATAATCCAGTACAGTTTTAATATCATTAACTGGAATCCTATGGAGCTCCAATGCCTGGACAGGAAGACAAGAAAATTATTGGCATCTAAAAACATGCACCACCCAAAGGCAGATGTTGATTACCTACTAGAAACAGGGGAGGAATAGGAATGATGCAATTAGAACTATGCCAAAAGACTTCCACCATAAGAAGAACAGGTATTTATCTAATGTAGAAGGAATGGATGCTGCAGCTTGTGTCCGAGCATAAAAGCAGCAAAACGTTGCATTCTCTTGTCAAAGAAGCTTATAAATTCACATGGAAACATGGCATTAACTCTGAATCAGTTGCAGAACCTGAAACCATTGCTATCAAGCAAGTAAAACAAATCAAGCAGACTGCAAAAAAAAGAATGGACAGAACCAAATTGAGGAGTGGTGGAGCCAGAAGCCCCTGATATAGACAATATATTCTTCAAGCTCCAAATGCTGATGTAGGCTAAGCATCAACCTATCAGTGGCTGAGAAGTTCAGAATTGAAAGCAGATACTAAAGGTTTCATACTGGTTGTACAAAATTGTTAAAAAAAGTCCGTTTCCTTGTTTGATTTTATGTTTTCGTTTCTCGTTGTGTTCTACGTTTAATTGTGGTGTCCTGTACTCATATATGCATGTATATATACATATAGATGTAGGTATGTACATATATGCATGTATGTATACATATGTTTTATTTATTAAATTGTTATTATATGACTGAACGCACGCATTGTTTTCTTTTCTCCAAGAAAGTTTTTATTTATATATCATCATCATCATCATCGTCGTTTAGCGTCCGTTTTCCATGCTAGCATGGGTTGGACGGTTCTACTGGGGTCTGTGAAGCCAGAAGGCTTCATCAGGCCCAGTCAAATCTGGCAGTGTTTCTACGGCTGGATGCCCTTCCTAAACGCCAACCACTCCGTGAGTGTAGTGGGTGCTTTTTACGTGCCACCCGCATATATATATATATATGTATCTGTAAAAATAATATGTGAAAATTATTCAGTAGCCAAGATAAAACTCTGAGTTTTGGAGTAGAAATCCACACCACCACCTCTTTGCTTATTTGGCCATCTGAAAAACGCCTCAAAATCTTCCAAGCCTTTGATCTTAGGAGGGAATTTTTTTAGATTTTATACGAAAGAAAGTATTTTCTATGGTGTCCACTTCCGTGTTATAAAAGAAAGCTTTCCATCTCATGCGCTTAATTAGATCAGTAATTTTCGCCAAAAGTTTCTTAGAATATAGTTCCCTTGATGGTATTGGTATGTTTTTCATAGAATAATCTATGTAAAAAGCATCCCTATTAAATTCTTCTGTGTGTTAGAGTCCTCAACCGATGTCTGGCGATTATCCAAAAAAGGCCGTATTAGCTCTTAGTGAAGAATAGAATATATATATTCATATATATATATATATATGTACATATAATATATATATGTATATATATATAATATATATGTATATGTGTATATGTATATATATATATATATATATATATAATATATATATATATACCTTACAACTTCACTTTGTTATATATATATATATATATATATATATATGACAGTCTTCTTTCAGTTTCCATCTACCAAATCCACTCACAGGGCTTTGGCCGGTCTGAGGTAGAAGACACATGTCCAAGGTGCCACACAGTGGGACTGAACCCTGAACCATGTGGTTTGAAAGCAAGCTTCTTACCACACAGCCACTCCTGCACCTATGATGTTCATTTTTTTCCTATTCTCTTTGTTTTTCTTCTTTCTTTTTTCATTCTTTCTTTCTTTCCCTTTTTATTCTACCACATGACTTTGTAAATGAGCAATCTGGTGTATTTGTTTTAACATCCCATATTCTTCTGACCTAATATGCCAATATGGCATCGTATATATTTGTCTGTGTGATCTTACATTGACTGTGGTAAGAAGGTTTCTTCTCAACCACATTGGTTTCTGGTTCAGTCCCACTGCGTGGCACCTCGGGCAAGTGTCTTCCACGATAGCCTTGAGCCGGCCAAAATCTTGTGAGTAGATTTGCTAGACAGAAACTGAAAGAAGCCTGTTGTGTATATGTGCATGTGTATGTGTGTGTGCGTGTGTGTGTGTGTGTGTGTGTGTGCGCACGTGCGTGTGTGTGTATTTGTGTGTGAGTGTTATGTTTGTGTTTGTCCCCCTCCACCACTTGACAAACCGATATTGATATATTTACATCTCCATAACTTAGCAGTTAAAAGAGATCGATAGGATAAGTTCCAAGCTTTAAAAAAAAACAAAAAACTCTGGGGTCAATTCATTCGACTAAAAAATTCTCTAAGGCAGTGCTCTAGGATGTCCGCAGTACTGCGGACATCCTAGAGCACTGCCTTAGAGAATTTTTAGTCGAATGAATTGACCTCAGAATTTTGTTTTTAAAGCTTGGAACTTATCCTATCGATCTCTTTTACTGAACTGCTAAGTTATGGGAGATGTAAATTCATTACAATGAATGAAGCATGTAGAAAGATAACAGATAAACGATATCAATTAAGATTACGTGCGCTATAGCTTCTATTCAGGAAATAACTTTAAATTAAAAAACTATATGCAATAAAATACTTCTTGCTGTTTAAAAGACCATTATTTGATTCAATGGAATTGGGTTAGCATAATGGTGTCTGTCAATAAGGAAGCGAGCTGGAGGAATTGTTAGTACGCTGAACGAAATGCTTAGTGGTGTTTTGCCCATCGCTATATTCTGAGTTCTGAGTTCAAATTCCACCGATGTCAACTTTGCCTTTCGTCTTTTCGAAGTCAATAAATTAAGTACCAGCGAAACATTGGGGGTCGACGTAATTGACTAGTCCCCTCCCCACAAAATTTCAGGCCTTGTGCCTATAGTAGAAAGGATCATCATCATCGTCATCATCATCATCACCATCACCATCACCACCACCATCACCACCACCACCACCATCACCACCACCACCATCACCACCACCACCACCACCACCATCACTGCCACCACCACCACCACCATCATCACCACTACCATCATCACCATCACCCTCACCACCGCCACCATCACCACTGCCACCATCACCACCACCATCACCACCACCATCATCACCACCATCACCACCACCATCACCATCACCCTCACCATCACCCTCACCACCACCACCTTCACCACCACCATCACCATCACCCTCACCACCACCACCATCACCACCACCATCACCATCATCACCACCACCATCATCACCATCACCACCATCACCATCACCACCACCATCATCACCACCATCACCATCATCACCACCACCATCATCACCACCATCACCATCACCACCACCATCACCACCACCACGACCACCACCATCACCACCACCACCACCACCATCACCATCACCACCATCACCACCACCACCATCACCACCACCATCACCACCACCATCATCACCACCATCACCATCACCACCACCATCACCATCACCCTCCATATCACCACCATACCACCACCATCACCACAACCACCACCACCATCACCACCACCATCACCACCACCACCATCACCACCATCACCACCACCACCACCACCACCACCACCATCACCACCACCATCACCACCACCATCACCACCACCGTCACCACCACCATCACCACCACCATCACCACCACCATCACCATCACCACCATCACCACCACCACCACCATCACCACCATCACCATCACCACCACCATCACCATCACCATCATCATCATCAAGGCAGCAAGCTGGCAGAATCGTTTGCATGCTGGATGAAATGCTTAGCGGTATTTCACCCATCACTATGTTCTGAGTTCAAGTTCCGCCGAGGTCGACTTTGCCTCTCGTCTTTTCAGGGTTGATAAATTAAGTACCAGTGAGACACTAGGGTCGATGTAACCAACTGGTCCCCTCCCTACAAATCTGAGACTTTCTGTCTATAGTAGAAAAGATTATTGATAGATTTTTCAAGGCAAGCTGACAGAAACGTTTGCTTTCCAGGTGAAATGCTTAGCAGTATTTTGTCTACCGTTAAGTCTAAGTTCAAATTTCACCAATGTTGACTTTACCTTTCATCCTTTTGGGGTTGATAAATTAAGTACCAGTGAAACACTGGGGTCGATGTAATCGACTTTATTCCCTCCCCAAAAAATTTCAGACCTTGTGTGTATAGTAGAAAGAATTACAATGTCCCATTTATTTCATTTACATTTTCATTTACTTGTTTCAGTCATTTGACTGTGGCCATGCTGGAGCACCGCCTTTAGTCGAGCAAATCGAACCCCAGGACTTATTCTTTGTAAGCCTAGTACTTATTCTATCAGCCTCCTTTGCCGAACCGCTAAGATACGAGGACCTAAACACACCAGCATCTGTTGTCAAGCGATGTTGGGGGAGGGGGACAAACACAACACACAAACATACACATATATATATGTACACATATACGACAGGCTTCTTTCAGTTTCCGTCTACCAAATCCACTCACAAGGCTTTGGTTGGCCCGGGGCTATAGCAGAAGACACTTGCCCAAGGTGCCACGCAGTGGGACTGAACCCGGAACCATGTGGTTCGTAAGCAAGCTACTTACCACACAGCCACTCCTACAAACTAATTGTCTGTCAATTATTTGTAATAAACTTATTAATTTAACCAATGTTATGAGGAAATTCTTTCCAGATTTGGAGCTAGGCCAGCTGTTTTGAGTGTTGTTGGGTGGAGAAGTTGATTACGTTGACCCCATTGTATCACTGGTACTTGGTTTTATTGACCCTGAAAGAATGAAAGGCAAAGTTGACCTTGGTGGAATTTAAACTCAGAGTGTAAAGAGATGGAAGAAATGTTGTTAAGTACTTTGTCTGGTGTGCTAATGATCCTGTCAGCTTCTGGCCTGATTCATGAGAAAAACAATAAACTCAATTACTATGTGTTGAATTTAATGCATTAAAATAAAGAAACAGAATAATAAATGTATTAATTAGCATTCGGTTAAAATTAAGTGTGTGTTCATTTTATCAATGCTATTTACTTTGATTATCGTGGTCTGTTTAATCAAGAGTATATTAGATTTTGGAAGTATTCCAAGTATTGGATCAATCTTAAACTAATGTTACCAAATAAATTACATTCTAATGTTAAATGAAAAAAGAAAAATGTAGTAAAATTATTTTAGAGTTAAATAAAAAGAAATTATATCAATTACTTTGTGATAAAGGAATTTAATAGTTTGTGTGAAGTCCAATACAAAAATATTTATTTATTGTTAACAAAAAAAGCTGTTGGTGCAATAACAAGAGGAAAGAGTTATTCACTTTAAGTGAATCAGTTTGTGTGTATCCATGCAGTGTGGCAAAACACTCTGATGACAGGGAAGAGATGTTTACAGCAAGTTAATCAGTTCTTTTGTGTCCACAAGAGATGTGTGCACCAGTAATGAAGCTGAACTGTTATAAGGACTGAATTCTGTAGCTGATATTGAGTGGCATAAGCTCCTGTAACCATTGATATTGATTGTCTTTTTGACAAGTGACCAGC
>NC_043016.1:10912846-10915346 GCF_006345805.1 Octopus sinensis | reverse complement strand
ACGACATTAAAAAAAATTAAACTGGAACATTCTTCAGCAGTGAAAGAACAAAACAGGAAATCAAACTTCATCTGGGACTTAGTGTGGAAGAAACGGTGAAATTTAGAGGCGACAAGTTTAAACATGTTTAAATTGAGAAAAATAAGTATCAGATAATTTGAGGTGGGTGGTCTCCAGTAATGAATGTTTCAGATTTGGTATGTGCAAAAACGGTGGATTAAAATTGATAACTAATTAAAAAAAAAAAGGGGGACATTTGGGAAAGGAAGGTGTTGTTGTTGTTGTCATATATAACGGCTGACTTTAGTGGTTTTGTAAGCTTTATAGATTGAACTGAGAGCTTTTAAAATATATGTTGCATGATGGCAGTGTAATGCAAATGATCAATACATGTTTCTTGTACTCTTTTAATTGTTTCAGTCATTTGACTGCGGCCATGCTGGAGCACCGCCTTTTAGGCGAGCAAATCGACCCCGGGGACCCTATTCTTTTGTAAGCCAGTACTTATTCTATCGGTCTCTTTTGCCGAACCGCTAAATGACGGGGACATAAACACACCAGCATCGGTTCAAGCAATGCTAGGGGGACAACACAGACACACAAACACACACACACATACATACATATATATATATATATAATATATATATAATATATATATATATATATACGACAGGCTTCTTTCAGTTTCCGTCTACAAATCCACTCACAAGGCATTGGTCGGCCCGGGGCTATAGCAGAAGACCACTTGCCCAAGATGCCACGCAGTGGGACTGAACCCAGAACCATGTGGGTTGGTTAGCAAGCTACTTACCACACAAATCTAATAAAGTATTATAATCATCATTAAAAATAATAATAATAATAATAATAATAATAATAATAATAATAATAATACTAATAATAATAATAATAAGTGGTCAGCAAGTTTAACCTATATAGGTAAATTATACAAATAAATAAATTAGGGTACCAGAATACTGCTTGCTAGAAATAGAAGGTAACACTCCAAACAAATTTACTTTTAATAATGGTAATAATACTTTATTAGATTTTATATTGTACTGATTCACTTTATGTTCAATTTTGAATGTCGTGGGGGCATTCAGATCAACAAACACGCATGGTATAATGTGATGAATATTTTGTAAAATTGATGAATGCAATAAGCTTGGTTGACGATCCTTAAGTACTAACGTACAAAAGGTAAAAATCCATTGGTACCAAGATGTCTGTTTCTTCTTTTGTGGTTTATACAAGGTAAGCCTTTTTTTTATTATATTCGTTGCATTCACCGTGTGTATTTCTTAATAATGAGAAATTTGTGGTTTGGAGTGTTAACTCCTATTTCTAGCAAGTGGTATTCTGGTACCCTACTTTGGTTGGCATTCTTTCTGTCTCGGGAGACAATGGAGTTGCACATAAAGTAGTCTAGTCCGACTTTTACATTTTATGTCCTAATACATCTCCTGCTGTGGCTGTGTAGTCCTATCCTGGACAAACACTCCTTCTGGCAGGTACCGTAAATGTAGCGAAGACTTTGCCTGGCTGGTTGTAATGTCATAGTTTCTTGTTGACGTCTCTTCTTGTCTTTCCATTTCTCCTCTCTCTCTCTGTCACTCCTTTGTATTCCCTCTTTTACGGTACGTCGCCAATCTCCACGGTTGCTGGCAATTGCTTCCCAACTGCTAATACTTATGTTGCAGGCCTTCATGTCCCTTTTGCAAACATCCTTGTAACGTAAGAACGGTCTACCCACAGACCTAGTACCCCTAGCAAGCTCTCCCACATTATTTATATATATATTACTAGCAGTATCGCCCGGCGTTGCTCGGTTTGTAAGGAAATAACTATATAAGCATTTTTAGAGATGTAAAGTATAATAGCCATCTCAATATGGCTACCCACAAAGGGAGGGGGTTACTGTAGCTTTTTATGTTCTGAGATTTAATAATAAATTTTTTAGAGATTACTTCCCTTTATATGCAAAAATGCATTAAAATGGGAAAAATTGATGGTAAATTTTTTTTTTAATCGTAGACTCATCGTAGACGCACGCTAATACCCAGAAGGGCTCGATATGAATCACGACTATAAGATACCCGGTTTTGGCTAAACTGCACCGCAAAATGTGGGAGTAGTTAGGAATCTAAATCGTAGGAGACAGACAGCACACAACCTTACTTTTATATATATGTATATATATATATTCAGATTTTTCATCTTGTATATGGTATCATTCCAGTGCCATTGGACAATGCACCAAGTCTCTCACATCCTTTTGTTTCCTTCTTCCTATCCATCCATCCATCTCAGTTCCATCCAGTTTCATCCAGTTCTTCAAGTTCTTCATCACCTGCATTCCTACATATATTGGCTTCTTATAAAAATGTCCCTTTTCACACTTTCCTATCAAACACGCCATGTTCCGTATCCGCATCCCACTTCCTTTCCCATCCGTTTCCCTATTGCATGGAGTTTTTTTCTTCTTCTTCTTCTT
>NC_043016.1:10853826-10912746 GCF_006345805.1 Octopus sinensis | reverse complement strand
TCAGCTTATCAGCCTCTGGTCAAACCATCCAACCCATGCCAGCAAGGACAACGGACTTAAATGATGATGATGATGATGATACATATTGCAAACAACTTGCATTTGAAAGTTCTGTATACTGGATGCTAGCAGGCTTATGGGGTCATCAGGAGAAAATGCATGCCATTTTGGAGCCTTCCTCTTGACAGCATTATTGTGCACTGGCCCTCCTTACTGAGATGGTGTCCTGCTTGCTAGATCAACTGGTTACTTGGTTTCACTCAATGTCCTTCTAGCCATTGCTCATCATCTCTTTTTAATCAAATCCAGTGGCTTGCCTTTTCCTCTGTAGTCTGTATTTGCTTTATGATGAATAGGCCAAGAAATAACAACCATCACTTCACACTGTTTCCAATTAAATTGACCCTTTACTCATTTAATCCTGCCACATCCGGCCCAAATATTTTATCTGTTTTATTAAAACTAAGCAGATCCAATCTCTTACAATTACCCTACAATGTCATTCTAAAACTAAACGTCCACATCATTGAAATCTCTTAGCTACAAGATAATGCATAGTTAATCCCAAACAATGTGAATAATTTATTCGAAGTAAATATTCAACTTAAGTAGGATTGTGTAGAAAATACTTGTGATGTTAAAGTTATGTTCACCTCATGACCAATAGTTTATACTATTATACTATTGGAAACATCATTTTGTGTCATTAACAAAAGAAAGAGAAATTTTCTTTCCTCCGGTTAACTCATTAGAACTTTCCTCACTCAAGAAGGAAACAAGAAATGCTGTGGAGAGATTAGATATTTGTTCTCTGTTGGGATGTCCAACCCATGCTAGCATGGAAAGCGGATGCTAAATGAAGATGACGTCGGTTGAAATATTCTTTTCTACTCTAGGCACTAGGCCCAAAATTTTGGGGGAGTGAGGCCAGTTGAGATTAGATCTACTGGTACTTAATTTATTGACCCTGAAAGAATGAAAGGCCAAGTCGACCTTGGCAGAATTTGAACTCAGAACATAAAGACAGACGAAATACCGCTAAGCATTTCACCCAGCGTGCTAACATATCTGCCAGCTCGCTGCCTTATGTTGGTTGAAATATTAATGCAAATTTCTTTTTATACATTTCAGCCTCCAAGATTGAAATATTTGTTGGAGATATTCCTGAAAATGAGCCTCTCGACTTAAAAAACGTCCGATATGTATGCCTTGGGTAAGTAACTAACTGTATATATGAGAAAAATAAAAATAAATAATACTCCAACAAATACACAGCACATGTTTTTGCTAAATTTCATTAGAGATGGGGTTGAATAGGTTTCAATATTTAAGGGAAACATAATGGCAATGTGTCAAAGACAAACCAACTTAGTTGCTGATGTTGATACTGTAGCAAGTATATGTTCACAGTTTGCTTGTTTAAGCTTAAATAAGGATCCGATGCCAGCGCCGCCTCAACTGGCTTCTGTGCCGGTGGCACATAAAAAGCACCATCAGAACGTGGCCAATGTCAGCGCCGCCTTGGCTGGCTTCCGTGCCGGTGGCACGTTAAAAGCACCAACCGATCGTGGCTGATGCCAGACTCCCCCCCCCCTGGCACCTGTGCAGGTGGCACGTAAAAAGCACCCACTACACTCACGGAGTGGTTGGCGTTGGGAAGGGCATCCAGCTGTAGAAACACTGCCAGATCAGACTGGAGCCTGGTGCAGCCTCCTGGCTTCCCAGACCCCGGTCGAACCGTCCAACCCATGCTAGCGCGGAAAACGGACGTTAAACGATGATGATGATGATGATGATGATGATGTTAGCTCGTACATTGTGTTTTCTGGAAGTCATCACATGACCTGGTCACATGATGAGTTATATACCGATCTCGCCCTTCTGGCTCTCATCTCATCACATGACAGACCAGCCAAGCATGGGAAATTTATGCCTCTTCACTGGAGTCCCTTCCTGCTATTTCTATAGCGAGGTGGGTTGTGTGGTCGAGTTTGAATCAACAGCTGAGAGATTTATTTCACAGGCAGCCTTTGGTATCATTTGACGTGTGTACATTTGTTCCTATCCTCCAGCAGAAGTTATGTCACTTTTCTTTTTTTCTTTTTCTCTTTTTTTTTTTCTTTTTCTCTTGTTTCAGTCATTATGACTGTGGCCATGCTGGAGCACCGCCTTTAATCGAGCAACTCGACCCCGGGACTTATTCTTTTGTAAGCCCAGTACTTATTCTATCGGTCTCTTTTGCCGAACCGCTAAGTGACGGGGACATAAACACACCAGCATCGGTTGTCAAGCAATGCTAGGGGGACAAACACAGGCACACAAACATACACGCACATATATATACATATATACGACGGGCTTCTTTCAGTTTCCGTCTACCAAATCCACCCACAAGGCATTGGTCGGCCTGGGGTTATAGCAGAAGACACTTGCCCAAGGTGCCACGCAGTGGGACTGAACCCAGAACCATGTGGTTGGTAAACAAGCTACTTACCACACAGCCACTCCTGCGCCTATATAATGTCACTTTTTTTTGTTTTTCTATTCTATATCGCATCCATCATCATTATGTACCATCTGCATGTTAAACCATTGCGTATATATTCTGACCGTTCCTTCAAGAGGTATTCTATCAACTTTGCCATATGCATGTTTGTGTGTGTGTAAAGGTGTAAAGATGTGTAACTAAGAGGCCAGAATGTTACACACATGAACACAAGACCATGGTTTTCATTCCTAGGTCATCTGTGTGCGTTTTGATATATGTTTTCTATGCTAGGACAAGACATAAATGAGATAAGAATACCCTTTCTTTAACGGGTCGAATAAATCATCACATTTTATCCTCCTGGTTTTCTCATTTCTTCCTTTGTCTACATGCACACATACATTGGAACACAAACCAGCTTTATCAACCAATTCTAACCAAGCCTGTTAAAATAATATTTAGGCTCAGGTTAGTACTGAAGGTATAACCCTATGATCAAAAGCCTTCCAGTCATGGTCGCCCATTATGAAATAAAATATAGTATATCTTGGACTACATTATCCACCCTTATATTATGTTAGGGTGGGATTTTAAGAAAAGTGTGATTTTAAGAAAATGTGACAGCAATTTTTGGAAAGATGTGAGCTCAACCCTGCAAATCAATGAAACATTGGTCAGTTTTACTATGCTACCCCTGCCTACAATGTTGAGTGGTATTACCCAAGGATACCTATTATTATTAGATGGCCTGTGTTATTAAGAAGAGCTCAGTCTCATGGCCAGAGACACCAATATTTATTGTTGTTAAGATCTTGGTTAGTTCTGATCAAACAGACTCTTCTCCAACCTCGGATCCATAAACACATTGTCTCCTTTCCTTGCCTTTTCTACCTCTATGGTGGCCATTGTTGTTCTCCAGTCTACAGTCTAGATCAGGGTTTCTCAACCACTTTTTTTTTTTATCTCTGGACCCCTCTGACTACTATTTTATTCTGGTGGACCCCCATAGCTATTTGTTGTTTAAAAACTAGTTTTATAGAAACTTCTTTCAAAATTCCTATTTTGTTTTTCACATATTAACTTGTGTCGGTTGAACAAAGTAAAATGTTACAGAAAGAAACCCAGCTGTTTCTTGCTATACTTACCAATACATACATCTAAAGCAGGGGTTGTCAACCATTTTTTATCTATGGACCCCTTTTTATTACTATTTTATTCTGGTGGATCCTCATAGCCATTCGATGTTTCAAAACTAGCTTTACAGAAACTTCTTTCAAAATTCCTATTTTGTTTTTCACACATTAACATGTGTAGGTTTGAACTATGGAAAATGTTAAAGAAAGAAACCTGTTTCTTGCAATACATAACGAATACATACATCTAAAAGGTACAAGGCCTGAAATTTGGTGGGAGGGGTACAGTCAATTATATCAAACCCAGTGCTCAACTGGTACTTATTACGTCGACCCCAAAAGGCGAAATTGACCTCAGCAGAATTTGAACTCAGAATGTAGTGACAGGTGGAATACTGCTAAGTATTTTGTCCAGCATGCTAATGATTCTGCCAGCTTGCTGCCTTCTGAAAAACAGAGTGATAATAATAATAGTAGTGGCAATCCGTTGGTTACGATGACGAGGGTTCCGGTTGATCCAATCAATGGCACAGCCAGCTCATGAAATTAATGTGTAAGTGGCTAAGCACTGCACAGACATGTCTACCCTTAACAGTTCTCGGGTAGATTCAATGTGACATAGAGTATGACAAGGCTGGGCCTTTGAAATACATGTACAACAGAAACAGGAAGAAAGAGTGAGAGAAAGTTGTGGTGAAAGAGTACAGCAGGGTTCACCACCACCCCCTGCTGGAGCCTCGTGGACCAATGCCTGGTCTGGAAATCGAAACCACGATTCTATGAGAGGGGGTCCGCTGCCCTAATCACTGGGCCATTGCGCCTCCATGATAATAATAATAATAAAATTTACTCACCTTGTAATTGATGAGTACTTCATTTTAAGAAACCCAGAAAGACAAAGGTCACATTTGATCTAAGGATGTAAAGGGCCATAGTTAAATACTGTAATGCATTTTCCCTAAAACATCTGTCATGTCTAGAGGTGTGGGTTCAAGTCTCACAGACAGCCTTTGATTTTTCTATCAAATATTTACAAATTATCATTTATAGCCTTTATCTACGTGGATTTTCACTGCTAAAAATATTTTATGTTCATTTTACTTTTAAAGCAATGATTTAATAATCATGATTTTTCTATTTCCAGTTACATATCTTTGGCAAACAATGAGAAGACAGACTTTCGTGTTCGGGAGCTCAAATCAGTTCATGTTGATGCCACGGGGATGTTCCTGAAGCTAAACTTGCACAAGAACTATATTAACAAATACAATCTATACAATCAGGTAATTTGATTACACACACATACTTGCACACACAGACACACACACAAATACACACACATTTTCACACATATGTGGAGGTACATGTGGTTTATTGGTTAGGGTGTTGGACTTGTGATCATAAGATTGTGGTTTCGATTCCTGGACCTGGTGACACATTGTGTCCTTGAGCAAGACACTTCATTTCACTTTGCTCCACTCCACTCAGGTGGCAAAAAAATGAGTAATCCTGTGATGGACTGGGGTCCCATCCATTGGGAGAATTTATTATTTGCTATGGAAACTGGGAAACTGGCCCTTATGAGTCGGCATGACACGAGAAAGTGACTTTACCTTGTTCACTTTACCTGCACATATACACACATTCACATATATTTATTGGTACATGTATGGTTGTGTGGTTAAGAAGGTTACTTCCCAACCATGTGGTATCAGGTTCAGTTTCACTGCATGGCACCCTGGACAAATATTTTCTATTACATCTCTGGCCAATCTTATTTCTTTATTGCCCTCAAGGGGCTAAACATAGAGGAGACAAACAAGGACAGACAAACGGATTAAGTCGATTACATCAACCCCCAGTGCATAACTAGTACTTAATTTATCAACTCCAAAAGGATGAAAGGCAAAGTCGACCTCAGCAGAATTTGAACTCAGAACTCAGCGGCAGACGAAATACCACAAAGAATATCGCCCGGTGTGCTAATGTTTCTGCCAGCTTGCCAATCTTTCCCTACACTCAACGTTCCCCACACTAAAACTTGAAGAAGGAAAGAACAAAGTTATTTCACCTTCGACTGAAAATTTGGCTCTGACGCTTCTGTTAGTGTTACATTGGATTTGCAACACCTGATGGAGTTATAGAGACAACATTCTGATATATATGGCATGTCTTGGACAGATTTTCAAGTTTGATGGATTCCATTCTTTTCAATGTCTGACTACAGTCTATTTCATGTAGGAAGAGAGAAAGAGATAAAAAAACTGGTTCTAGTACTTGACTGCTATTTATTTATCAGCCTTGAAAGGATGAAAGGTAGAATTGGTGTTGGTGAGGTTTGGACTTAGCAGAATCTCAGAACAAATACAACAAAGCATTCATTTTCATATTCCAAAGACTCTGCCAATGCACCACTGGAATAACTTAATCCTTTTGCGTTTGGATTATTCCGTCAAAAGTAAGGCGGCAAGTTGGCAGAAATGTTAGCATGCTGGGCAAAATGCTTAGTGGTATTTCATCTGTCTTTATGTTTTGAGTTCAAATTCCACTGAGGTCGACTTTGCCTTTCATCCTTTTGGGGTTGATAAATTAAGTACCAGTTGCATACTGGAGTTGATTTAATTGACTGGGCCCCCTCCCCCAAAACTTCAAGCCTTGTGCCTAGAGTAGAAAAGAATATTAAAGGCAGCAAGCTGGCAGAAATATTAGCATGCCAGGCGAAATGCTTAGCAGTAATTCATCTGTCATTATGCTCTGAGTTCAAATTCTGCCAAGGTTGATTTTGCCTTTCATCCTTTCAGGGTCGAAAAATTAAGTACCAGTTGCATAGTGGGGTCGATGTAATTGACTGGCCCCCTCCCCCAAAACTTCAGGCCTTGTACCTAGAGTAGAAAAGGTTATTCTGTCAAAAGTAATGCATATTTACTTACATTGTATGAAATTAATCCTGCATTATCTCATAGCTTTGAGATTTTAATGATGTAAATTTCTTTATTTTAGAATGACATTAAAGGTTGGTGTGGGAGGCTGGATCTGGGTGGTTTTAACATAAAAGAAATGAAAAACTGGATATGGCCAGATTGAACATAAAACAGATAGAATATTTGGGTTGGATATGGCTAGTTTGGATGCTAAAGCAATGGTTCTGAACCAGGGTCCATGTAAGATTTTGTTGTTAAAATTTATCTGCTATAAATCAGTTATATTTCTACAATGCACAAAATATTTTAACAATTGTTTTTATATAAAATTTGTAATAATACTTTATTATAAAAATATAGTAGGATTTTTTGGAATATCAAAAGGTTAGGAATGGCCATCTGTGTAAACGGGAATCAAAGAAGTCCAGAGGGAAAAAATGGTTGAGAAATACTGTGCTAAATGTTCAATCCTTTAGCATTCAGATTATTTTCTGAAATGTAATATTTATTTATTTACATTCATCATCATCATCGTCGTCGTTTAACATCCGCTTTCCATGCTGGCATGGGTTGGAGGGTTTGACTGAGGACTGGCGAGCCAGGTGGCTGCACCAGGCTCCAGTATGATCTGGCAGAGTTTCTACAGCTGGATGCCCTTCCTAATGCCAACCACTCCGAGAGTGTAGCGGGTGCTTTTTACGTGCCACCGGCACGAGAGCCACATTGTTTTGTATTAATCATGCATCATCAACCATGAAGAATGAGACACATAATACATGTGGGGGGGGGGGTATTTTTCTGAAACAAGTTAACAGTTTTGTGTATTGTGGCACAACACAGTGATTTTTCTTTTCTTTTACTCACTGGGTCAGTGTCCATGACTTTGGAGGCCTTAATCCTGTTTGTAAGGATGAAGCACTGGATACAGTGATTAGTGTGGGACCTGGATGGTCATGACAAAACAAGGTTGCCAGATGGTTGAGAGAGGAAGGGGGTCAGGAATGTCTGAGTTGCAGAAGTAAAAGACAAAGCAGCTCCGGTTAACACAAGTCATTTTAGTAATAGCAAGATTTGAACTCGTGACTGTGTCGTTTGTAATTCAGTTCTTTAACCTTACAGCTGTTAGGTATATGATTAAATTACAATACAGATGATAACAGTTATGATTTCTTACGCCATCACACTGTCACTAACTGGATGTATAAAGAGGGAGAGACAAATAAAAAGGGACAAAGAATATTCACACTTGAGGATGATGCTCCAGTATGGTCTTAGCTGTAATGGCCAAAACAAACTAAATAACTAAAGAATGATTAATTACTGCACCTATCAAACTCACTTCTACAATATATTTTGGCGCAGGAGTGGCTGTGTGGTAAGTAGCTTGCTTACCAACCACATGGTTCCGGGTTCAGTCCCACTGCGTGGCATCTTGGGCAAGTGTCTTCTACTATAGCCTCGGGCCGACTAAAGCCTTGTGAGTGGATTTGGTTGACGGAAACTGAAAGAAGCGCGTCGTATATATGTATATATGTATATATATGCATGTGTGTATTTGTGTGTCTGTGTTTGTCCCCCTAGCATTGCTTGACAACCGATGCTGGTGTGTTTATGTCCCTGTCACTTAGCGGTTCGGCAAAAGAGACCGATAGAATAAGTACTGGGCTTACAAAAGAATAAGTCCTGGGGTCGATTTGCTCGATTAAAGGCGGTGCTCCAGCTGGCCGCAGTCAAATGACTGAAACAAGTAAAAGAGTAATATATCTTCATTTAATTTTTAATTATAAAGCAATCTATATATCCTACTCAATGTGGATATACTTTAAGAAAGCACAATACTACTGCAATATTTGTCTTGAGAAAGCATCTCATATAGTGTTAAAAGGCACAAGCATGCAATGATAGTGGATACTTGCTGTTGAAGATATACAAATATGCAGGTTTACATTATTTACTGACCATAAGTCATAGACATGGCTTAAAAAATAGCCAATATCTCAAGGAGTGAGTGTTGTGGAGTTTAGTAACATCCTATGATCACTGAGTAATTTCCCCAAAATCAGGGTTTTTATAACTGCTCATATCTGAATTCTAAGAACTGTATTTTGTGAAAGATTTCTTTGACGAAAGTTTAGAATTTATATATGGGCAGTAATTCTAACCAATGGGATACCAACAATTGTGCTTGTTTGGGCAGACGATCATTACATCATATTGCCGCCTTTTATGACTTGCTTCACAAGAATCACATGATCTAGCAGTTCCACCATTGCTGCTATTACTGTCACACTTTTTACCTGCTGCTGGTACTTCTGTATTTTTTAGCACTATATGTCTATAGTAGATTCTTTCTTAAGAATCTACTATAGATTCTTAAATATCTATACTTAAGTATTGTGGCTTTCTTACAGTGTATCTACATTGAGTAAGAGATACAGATTGCCGTTTTTGTTGCTAATAATGAATTTTTAATTATGAATCAAAAAATTCTCTCCCTTGCTCTTTTTTGAAAAGAAGTATCATTAACACTCAATTATTATGTTTTTGCTCTCACTACCTGTCTAATATCATTTTCTGCTTTGTCTTTTAAGAAATAAATGGGGAAAAAAATAAACCTCACCTTCAATCAATTTATCCAACTTTACACCTGTTCCGGCAAATATATTTAAAAATATATAAATTTAAAAAAAAAAACACTTAAAAATCAATACTGAATTGCAAAATCAAATAAAATACATGTGAAAATATGTCGAAATGATTTTATGGTTTCACAACATTATGTTAGCTCATTAGTCTATTCTTAATTACTTAGCTTTGATGCCATTGGGAACACAATATAATTTCTGTAATTTTTTTCTCTTGTTTTTTTTTTCTATGTAGATCAGTGTGGTTGCTATCAACATTATTGGTGACAGGCTACAAGAAGAATCTACTCCAGTAAGAATAAAGCTACTTTGACTCTTATATTTTACATCTGTCAAAACCGATATCATTCACTGTTGCTGTTCTTCACAAGAATATTCTAGCTCAGTTTTCCTCATGCTTTTGTGGTTCAGTGTCCCCTCACACTAAAGGTCATTTTACAAATGTCCTCTCCCTATGGTTTTTGAAACAAATAAATTTGCAGATTGTTATAATCAAATTTACTGCGGGAGAGTTTTATATTATCCATATTTTCTTATACAAATCTATCCAACAAGTACAACTTCTTAAAAATTTAAGAAAACAGATACGCTCAATATCAGTAATAGAGAGGTTATATTTTTATATATTGTCCAACAGCATATTACTGGTAATGATATATAACTAGTTAGAATGTTAATGGCAGTTTCATGCTGACTGTCGCACTTAAGCGGTATTGAGAACACTTCAGACATAATGGCTGAAAGTGCATAATCTCTTCTATGTTGAGTGGCGAGGTTTTATTTAAAAGAAATGGCATAAAACGTAGTAAAAAAATTATAACATTTTCAAGGAAGAAAGAGGAGTTATTTCCCATGGATTGGTGTAGGCCATGGGTAAAGTGCATAAGCAATATGTATATATGTCGTTCTGTAATCCAGAAGTAGGCATGACAACATTGTCAAAATAAATTTCCATTCATGAGGAGAGCTTCCAGAAATTTTCCTTTTTGTGTTTAGGAAAGTGCCTGGATTTTGTGAATTTTTCAGAACGATTGTCGTATGCCTACGTCATAAACATCTTTACATAAAGAACATGAGTCATAAAAATTGATAGTGTTACAACTAAAAATGGTTGATGAGCATAATAAGATCAATGCTGAGATATGACATCTCAAGACACAAAATATTTCAATATTTTAAGTGTAAAGAGGACTGACGAAATATTGATCTAATATATCAATATTCTGATCAACATATTGATCACATATTATGTTATTGTTTCATGGTTGGAATGATGTTTAGTGTAAAATTTAATAACATAATCAGTAAATAAGAAAATAAGTAACTACAAAGTATCATTGCCACCCCATGTTATCTCATCAATTTATGAGAAACATGACACGGTTCACAATTGTATGTGCTGTGTTATCTAAGTTCAGTGATGAAAGCATCAAAGATAAGCAAAGATAGAGGTATATACAGGAAAACCTCAAATTACATCATTTCCAGTTTCGTCTTTTTTTGTTTTTTAAGAAATAAAAGGAGAAAATAACCCTCAACTTCATTCAATTTATCTAACTTTTACATCAGTCTCAGCAAACACATTTAAAAGAACAAACATTTTTAAGATCCAAAAACGAAGTTTTTAAAACTCCCGCACATGAAACCCAACACTGAAGAGGAAAATCAAGTACGAAACACTTGTGGAAATATGTCAAAATCATTTATCAAAACGGATGTAATCTTTTTTCTCTTTTACTTGTTTCAGTCATTTGACTGTGGCCATGCTGGAGCACCACCTTGAAGTATTTATAGTTGAATGAATTAACCCCAGGACTTAATTTTTTTTTTGTTAAACCCAGTACTTATTCTATCAGTCTCTTTTGCTGAACTGCTAAGTTACAGGGATGTAAACACCAGTTGTCAAGCAGTGGTGGGGGACAAACACACCCACACACCTACACAAATGTAACCCCCCCACACACACACATATATACAACAGGCATTTTTCTGTTTACCAAATCCACTTATAAGGCTTTGGTTTGACTGAGGCTATAGTAGAAAACACTTGCCCAAGCTGCCATGCAGTGGGACAGAACCTGGAGCATTGTGGTTGGGAATCAAGCTTCTTAGCACACAGCCACACCTGGGCAATCAATTTTTTATATGATTCTTCATGTTATGAAGATATTTTAGTAAAGTTTCATGCCCTGGGACCAGTTATTGCAGTCAGGTGAGTGTAGGCCTATATTAAATATATGCTCTGTTCATCACAAGTTACTTGCTTGCTTTTAGCTTTCCACTTTTATTCTTTTACTTGTTTCAGTCATTAGACTGTGGCCATGCTGTAGCAGCGCTGTGACGTGTTTCTGGCAAACAAATCAACCTCAGGACTTTTTTTTTTTCAAGTCTGCTATTTATTCCATCAGTCTCTTTTGCTGAACCATTAAGCTATGGGGACGTAAACACACCAACACTGGTTGTCAAGTGGTGATGGACACACACACATATATATGATCCTCCTCTTCCTCCTCATCTAATATCCTTCGCGCATGCTGGCATGGGTTGGTTGGTTTAGACTCCAGTCTAATTTGGCATACCCGAAGAGTGTAATGGGTACTTTTATGTTCCATTGGCACGGGTGCCATTTCCGTGACACTAGGGTGCAAGATGGACTTCTTTCAGTTTTTGCCTACCAAATCCACTCACAAGGCTTTAGTTGGCCTGAAGCTATAGTAGAAGACGCTTGCCCAAGGTGCCACGCAGCGGGACTGAACCCAGAACCATGTGATCGGAAGCAAGCTTTTTCTACACAGTCATATATATATATATATATATATATATAATATATATGATATGTAATATATATACATATCATCATTTAACATCCGCTTTCCATGCAGGCATGGGTTGGATGGTTTGACTGAGGACTAGCAAGCCAGGAGGCTGCACCAGGCTCCAATCCATTCTGGCAAGGTTTCTACAGCTGGATGCCCTTCCTAATGCCAACCACATACACACACACACACACACACACAACAGGCTTCATTTCAGTTTCTGTCTACAAATCCTATCACAAGGCTTCGGTTGACCTGAGGCTATTGCAGCAGACACTTGTGCAAGGTACCACACACTGGGACTGAACCCGGGACCATGTAATTGAGAAGCAAGTTTCTTATCATACAGCCACACCTGTG
This sequence comes from Octopus sinensis, assembly GCF_006345805.1. Lineage (NCBI taxonomy): Eukaryota > Metazoa > Mollusca > Cephalopoda > Octopoda > Octopodidae > Octopus > Octopus sinensis. The sequence goes on along the minus strand of NC_043016.1, from coordinate 10,900,383 downwards.
TCATATGTTTAGTTATTTAGGACATGTGACAAAAAAAAAACAAAACAAAATGGCTCTCTTTACTCTTTTACTTGTTTCAGTCATCTGACTGCGGCCATGCTGGAGCACCACCTTTAATCGAGCAACTCGACCCCGGGACTTATTCTTTGTAAGCCCAGTACTTATTCTATCGGTCTCTTTTGCCGAACCGCTAAGTGACGGGGACGTAAACACACCAGCATCGGTTGTCAAGTAATGCTAGGGGGACAAACACAGACACACAAACATACACGCACGCATATATATATATATATATGCATATATACGACGGGCTTCTTTTCAGTTTCCGTCTACCAAATCCACTCACAGCGCTTTGGTCGGCCCGAGGCTATAGTAGAAGACACTTGCCCAAGGTGCCACGCAGTGGGACTGAACCCGGAACCATGTGGTTGGTAAGCAAGCTACTTACCACACAGCCACTCCTGTGCCTAGAAATGCTGGTTCAGAACATCCAATGTAATTCTAACATATATGAATATATGACAGAATTTGGAATTCTCCCCTATGAAGATTCTATAGAACTTAGAATTTCCAGTGTCAGGACAAATAAAGATCTTAATGGAACTTAAAGCTTATAGTTTGGAACAAGGAAATCAGAGAATTTTGATTTCAAAGATTGTAATTATAATCATTCTCTATCTTTAGGTGATGGATCCGGAAGAAATCCCAAACCAAGACAAAGAATCTCCTTTGGCTGGATTTAATAGGTATTTGTTGTTTTACTTGTGTTTTCGTTGTTGCTATTGTCGTTGTTGTTCTTCTTTTTCTTCTCCCCTCCTCCTCCTCCTCCTAATTCTTCTTCTCCTCCTTCTTCCTGCTGCTTCACCTCCTACTTTTCTTCTTCTTCTCCTCCTCCTCCTTCTAATTCTTCTCCTTCCTGCTGCTCCGCCTCCTCCTACTTTTTCTTCTTCTTCTCCTTCTCTTCCTCCTACTTCTTCTCCTTCCTGCTGCTCCACCTCCTCCTACTTTTTCTTCTTCTCCTCCTCCTCCTAATTCTTCTCCTTCCTGCTGCTCCACCTCCTCCTCCTCCTTCTAATTCTTCTTCCTGCTTCTCCACCTCCTCCTACTTTTTCTTCTTCTTCTCCTTCTCTTCCTCCTACTTCTTCTACTTCCTGCTGCTCCACCTACTCCTCCTGCTTTTTCTTCTTCTTCTCCTCCTTCCTGCTGCTCCACCTCCGCCTACTTTTTCTTCTTCTCCTTCTCTTCCTCCTCCTTCTTCTCCTTCCTGCTTCTCCACCTCCTCCTACTTTTTCTTCTTTTCCTCCTACTTCTTCTCCTTCCTGCTGCTCCACCTCCTCCTCCTACTTTTTCTTCTTCTTCTCCTCCTCCTCCTTCTAATTCTTCTCCTTCCTGCTGCTCCACCTCCTACTTTTTCTTCTTCTTCTCCTCTTCCTCCTACTTCTCCACCTCCTCCTCCTACTTTTTCTTCTTCTTCTCCTCCTCCTCCTTCTAATTCTTCTCCTTCCTGCTGCTCCACTTCCTCCTACTTTTTCTTCTTCTTCTCCTCCTCTTCCTCCTACTTCTTCTCCTTCCTGCTGCTCCACTTACTCCTCCTTCCTGCTGCTACTGTTCCCCCCCCTACTTCACCCCTTGTTGTTGCTGTTGTCTGATTCGTTAATCAGAGTGTTATTTCTCTCTCTTTTTCACTCTTTTCACATCAACCTATAATTTCTCCATGGTATACAGTTCACATACCCGTTTAAGTGTTCACACAAATATATCGATTAATAAATAAGTAGATGATATTATAACGGTGGCGGTGGCGACAGACAAAAACGTTTACAGTGTTGTTGGTGATAAATGTCTGCATAGGCGAAGGAGTGGCAGTGTGGTAAGAAGCCTGTTTTCCAACCACATGGCTGGGAGGAGAGAGAGAGATTTGAGGTCAAGGTTTAAGCTGAATATGAAAAAGAGAATAAAAATAGAAGAATAAAATGTGGATGGGGTGGCTTGGTAAGTATATATTTTTTTATTGCCCACAGGGGACTAAACATAGAGGGGACAAACAAGGACAGACGAAGGGACTGAGTCGCTTATATCGACCCCAGTGCAAAACTGGTACTTTATTTATCGACCCCGAAAGGATGAAAGGCAAAGTTGACCTCGGCGGAATTTGAACTCAGAACGTAACGACAGACGAAATACCGCTAAGCACTTTGCCCTAAGTATGTTAGAGAAGCAGATCTGTGGGCATCTTTTGCTCCTCTCATTAATATCATAATTTCGGTTATCATTGGCGGCGAGCTGGCAGAATCGTTAGCACGCCGGGTGAAATGCTTAGCGGTGCTTCGTCTGCCGCTACGTTCTGAGTTCAAATTCCGCCGAGGTCGACTTTGCTTTTCATCCTTTCGGGGTCGATTAAATAAGTACCAGTTTCACACTGGGGTCGATGTAATCGACTTAATCCGTGTGACTGTCCTTGTTTGTCCCCTCTGTGTTTAGCCCCTTGTGGGTAGTAAAGAAATAGGTATTTCGTCTGCCGCTATGTTCTGAGTTCAAATTCTGCCGAGGTCGACTTGCCTTTCATCCTTTCGGAGTCGATTAAATAAGTACCAGTTAGGCACTGGGGGTCGATGTAATCAGCTAAATCCGTGTGTCTGTCCTTGTTTGTCCCCTCTGTGTTTAGCCCCTTGTGGGTAGTAAAGAAATAGGTTATTATTTCATCTCATTAATGTAATGTCCGGGCCGCAGCTACATCTATGTAATGCGCTTGTGGCAAATTATATGAATAAAAGTATGTTAGAGCGGGTGGAGGAGGGTTGACAGATGATTAAAGACAGGGGATGAGTTGGACATAGAAAATTTCAGTTCAGTGATGTGGGGTGAGTGAAGGAAAGAAGTAGGGCGTCGAAGGAGATCGACAGAAGAATCTGTTTTAGAAGATGAGTTTGAGTGGAGAAGGCTTGACAGAATCCCAAAGACAGATGGGTTTTTGTAGCTGGTCAGGGCTGGATTAAGACCCCTGGAAGTCCTACGCACTGAAAAGATTTTGGTATCCCTATAAGTAAACGTAATTCAAAATATAGACAATAATAAATCATAAATGTTTAATTTTCGAAATGAAATAAAACTAACAATAAGATGGAAAATAATGTTTATTTTTGTAAACTTCCACTTTATTTATATTTGAAAAGTTTTCTCCTACTTTTTTTTAATTAATTGCAAACTCTTTGATCAGATACTCTTTTACTTGTTTCAGTCATTTGACTGCGGCCATGTTGGAGCACTGCCTTTAATCGAGCAACTCGACCCCGGGACTTATTCTTTTGTAAGCCCAGTACTTATTCTATCGGTCTCTTTTGCCGAACTGCTAAGTAATGGGGACATAAACACACCAGCATCGGTTGTCAAGCAATGCTAGGGGGACAAACACAGACACGCATATATATATATATATACATATATACGCCGGGCTTCTTTCAGTTTCCATCTACCAAATCCACTCACAAGGCTTTGGTCGACCCGAGGCTATAGTAAGAGCCACTTGCCCAAGGTGCCACGCAGTGGGACTGAACCCGGAACCATGTGTAGTTGGTAAGCAAGCTACTTACCACACAGCCACTCCTGCGCCTACTTGATACTTGCCATGACACTATGAACCCTTTGAAATTATATCTTATGATCCTATAAACCACTTCAAATATTTTTTCAGCAAGTTTAAAGTGATTTCTTTTGTGTTGTAAACCATTTACCATTTCTGTGGTTGCCTCCCACCACCACCACCACCACCAACTATCCCTTGATTCCCTGAGTACATGCTTATTTTGCTTAATGGTTAATCCAGTGCTGCAGCCGGATGTTATCAACCTCAGTCTTGTCCTCCCTGATACTTGCTCACCATGCCTCATATTCCCACATCCCGTACCAACACCATACATTTCCCCGATAATCTTTATTTAACGTATGGATTTTCATCATTCTATGTTTACACGCCAAATATTAATTTACTAAACGATATCTCAATTCACCTTAATTCATTTATCCTCAGTAAAGTTCATCACAGCATCCCAGTATCGACCAGACTGTCGGATGCTGTCATACACCACTCTTCACAATTCAAAGTCCATAAATTTCAACAATTTTGTACACTCTGGAGTAACATGTAAATTACTGTTTCAAGTTAAACAACCTTAATTCAGGTAGGAAGTAAACAAAAGCAAAACACAATAAAACTGTAGTTGTGTCTCAACAGGTACGACTGTTGTTAAGGGTATATTAATTCTGGTTAGTAAATAAGCAGTTTGAAGACATCTAGTGTTTGTCAAATGCTGACACAGTTTTGACAATAAACACATATAAACACATATCAATAATCAATCCAGCCAACATGAAATCAATTAATAACTTTTGTGTGTATATTGAGTCCTAACAACGGGTTATCAGTACAACAATGATTAAGTGAAATGATAACGTGTGTGTGTGTATGTGTGTGTATGTGTGTGTGTGTGCGTGCGTGTGTGTGTGTGTGTGAGCATGCATGTGTACAGGATGTTCAGGCTAAATTTGACAATTTGCCTGAAAGGAAAAAAAAAAAACAACATCCCATCCTAAAATAAAAGCATTTAAAAAAAAATCAAAAATATCAAGTTAGGGTATAGCTGAGAGAGATAAGAGTTTAGTCAAAGTAACCACCCTAAGCCTCTACCTCAGCCCCTCAAGGGTGATTCTGGAACCTGGCCCATGTGTTCCTCACTGTAAACCCAGGAAGATCATTAGGGGCCTCCTCAGTCTTGACCACCAGTTCAGCCTTGGTGTAGCAAGCAGAGCCAGTTGGTGTCTTTCTCAAGTGAACCCCACATATAATAATCCTTGGGATTATAATCAGGGGATTTAAGAGGCCAGAAATTGGGGCTGGTAGAGTCTTAGAAATTCTCTGGTAACCATTTCTGATCTGTTTCTGGAAGTATGACAAGGAGATGGAGCTGAATCCTGCTGCCTCTCCTGCCAGGGATTATAAGCCAAATAACAGAAACAATAACTTAACAGAAAACTATGGTATTCAATTCTTTATGGAACATACACGTGTTTCACCAAACTGCTGTATTGATTACGTAATATATGCCTTATATATATATACATATGAGGGAATGCTGTAAAGTTCCTGGCCTTAAGGGTATCATGAAAGGCCTGGTTGGAGGCCCAACCTTCCGAGTTTTTTTTATAGGGCTTAGAAACTCTGAAGGAGTGTTGCAATAAATGTGTGAATTGGAGAAAGGGAATGTGCTCAATAAAATCATAATTAGCTTATCCTCAAAAGCAAGGAACTTTTCAGCACTCCTCATATATATATTATATAATATATATATATATATATATATATATAGCTCCTTGTATGTAAACATGTATGTGTGTGTTGGTGTGTGTCTATAGTTGCTCAGTGATACTATACGGTTTGTTGTTGTTGTTGTTTGTTTTTGCTAGGCCAGATTATATTTCGCCATTGGATGACTTGGCATTTGATATGTACCAAGACCCAGGAGTTGCTCAGCTCATTCGTAAACTCGAAAAAAAGAAGCAAGAAGCTGTTCTTCGTGAGTAATCTATTATTTAAATTTTCTACATCTCTATATATATAAAACTGAGAATGTGTGTCTGTCTGTCTGTGTGTTTCCCTAAAACTTGAGAACTACACAACCAATTTCATTCAAATTTTACACATGCCTTACTTAGGGTCCATGTAGTTTCATGGGCAAAAAAAATGTTCAACTTCTTGCCTAGAGCCCATAGCAATATCATATCTTCTCCACTATTTCAGTATTACGTGTTAAAAGTGAAACAAAAACATTTCTCTATTTTATGTCAGATACTTTCACTTTAACAATAAAAATAATAATAACAATTTAATTATATGTAGTAAGTAATAATTAAAACCAAACTAAAGTATAATGTAATCGTAACATAACAAAAGTAAAAACAGCAATTGGTATAAAATTGCATCAATGACTTGAACTTGAATAAGTGGTTTCACATGAATGGGAATAAATTAAAAATAAAATTAGCGTGCAGAAATGGAATAGTCCAGATGGATAATAAAAAATTAAATTGAAGAAAAGACTATTGTCTATAAAGTATACAATGTAGAGAAAACAGAAGATTTGAACAACCTGGAGGAAAGCACCATCAAAAAGTGTCTTGGTGCGACTATGAAAGATATCTAACCAGAGGTGGTAAATTCGCCACAATATAAGCAAGGTTCGAATCAACGGAGCGTGCAAGGGAGTACTCGACTCGAACTTGCAAAGTGGAAATATTTTATTTTTACCTTTATATCTGGGACGTAGGACGTGCCGGATAAAAATTTTAAATGCCCCCCCCCCCAGAAGTTGAGGTAGGCTGGATTGTAGCCACACTTCTATACAAGAGGGAGGACAAGATGCAATTGATCGAAATTACAAGAGACGGGCTTACAATTCCAGTGTGTTATATATTTTGAGTATTGTTATTACTAGCGATATCAAGATATAACTTTGTATTTTATGTGTAGATGTATATATTTAGATGTACATGTAATATGTACACATATATACATGCACTAGCACTATGACCTGGCAACGACGGGTCATAATGCTAGTATTATATAAATTTGGCTGCATAATTAAAAAGTTTGCTTCCTAATCATGTGTTTTTCAGTTCAATCCCACTTTGTGGCACCTTGGGGAAGTGTCTTTTATTACAGTACCATGCAGCCCATAGCCCAAAGAAATCTGTCGTGTATGTGTGTGTATATTCTTTTATTTGTTTCAGTCATTTGACTATGGCCATGCTGGAGTACTGCCTTTAGTTAAACAAATCAACCCCCAGGACTTATTCTTTGTAAGCCTAGTACTGTGTCTTTTGTATTTTGCTGAACCACTAAGTTACAGGGACATAAACACACAAGCATCGGTTGTCAAGCGATGGTGGTGCGACAAACACACACACACACATACGATGGACTTCTTTCAGTTTCTATCTACCAGATCCACTCACAAGGCTTTGGTTGGCCTGAGGCTATGGTAGAAGACACTTACCCAAAGTGCCATGCAGTGGAACTGAACCCAGAACCATGTGGTAATTTTTTTCTATGTTCCGTCTCTTCTCCCCTGTACCCTCTTGCACCATGACAGCCATTATCATTAATTTCTTTTCCCTTTTATTGGTATTCTATTCTATATTCTGAAACAAATTTTAGAGGAAAGGAAAATTTAAATTCATGTATTTTAAACGTCATCCCTACCACCACCATTACTACCAAAACAAAGACAAAACCCCCCCAGAAATCTCCTCTGAATTTATTTCCTGTTTTTCATTAGTTTTAGTCATTTTATTATATTCTGAAACATTTGGAATTATTTTCATACATTAAAGGTACCTGTACGTAGTTATATAAATAATTCGCCTTAAAATCCATATCCAAAACATAACACACGAGTGAAGGAAAAGAAAACACAAATATGAGCGAACGATGAATAAAAGAAAAATAGGAAGAAAGGAAGGTACTATTTAAGAAGAATGGTCCCGGTGCGCGCATCCGCGCTTGCTAGTCGTGACTAGTCGATCCTACAACTACTACCTAGCAAAGTAAATAAAACACAAAAACACAAAGTAAAAAATTTTTTAAGCAAAGTAAATAAAACAAAAATATAAAGTAAGGATCGATTAGTCACGACTAGCTAGCACGGATACTCGAGTGCGCGCACCGGGACCATTCTTAAGTAGTACCGAAAGGAGAAAAAAAAAACATCAATTCAGTATCAAATGCCTTAAATGGCCGCACACCTCAAAGTTCAACGTATTCAGGTAAAAAAAAAAGAAAAGTCACAGGGAAAGCGTCACAGGGTTTTGTTTAGGGAGGTTTTGTCTGGATCCCATAAATTAATTGTGACTTTATTACCAGCCACCATAAGTTAATTGTGACATTTTTTTCCTAGCCAAAATTGTAACTTTATTACCATGACTTTTTTCTCGGTCATCAAGCCAACATGCTCACAGTATTACTGCGTTAGAATAGCCAAGCACCGTCACGGGAACTTTGGTAAGGCAAGATGCCAATGATGACAAGAACTTCGCTGTTAATGACCTAGCCTCTCCAAACGTCTCAAACGCCACAGGCCGGAAGAGATATTTCACTCACAAGTCGTGATATTTGAGGATTTCGTTCCGTTAGGCTATGAAAGCAGTGATTCTCCCATTTACCGCAGCATCCAAGATATGGGAGGAAGCAAAGGAGTCCTAAATGAAGCACCTATCTCTTACCCAGGGAATAAGACCATCTGATCTCTTCCTATCACTTCTGGTCTATCCCACCCGCTTGAGAACTGAGGGGATATCAACCCGAGCCAGGAACAGCTTAATGATTAGGTGTGACAGGCAAAACGACCAGCATTTAGGCATCAAGACAAACCATGAAAGCCTGTGGAGTCGAGGGGTCTTCCACAGTGACATCTTAATCCCTCACAGACATCGTCTGCCATTGCAAAAAAAAACCCCTAAAAGTTTGGAATTAACATTTAAAAAAACTAGAGAAAAACAATTTTAACCCCTTATAATAAAAAAAATAATAAGAAAGAATCAAACACCACAAGTTGATGCATGAACAATGAAAAAAGAATTTTAAAAGAAGTATCTATAAAACGATAATTTCAAACATTTAAATTGTAGAAAAGAATATTTTTTAATTGAAGAAAAGTGTAATGAGACCCAAAATATCTCTTTTCCTCCCTTACTCTATCATATAACTATAATTTGTCCACAGCAGCACCACTTTATAGTTTATTTCTGAAAAAGACCCTGTTTATTTTTGTCTTGTGTGGGAGTTGAAAAACAGTTGTAAAATTTAGTGAAGGCGCGTTGGTTTAGTGGTTGAAGTATCCCCCCCCCCAAAAAAAAATTTTAAGGTCAAAATCCCTAGTGCGTACTATAAACATTTTCTAAGCAATGTCCGAGTCTCTATTTGCTGTCCAGCAATGTTTATTCAGACGCATTTTGTGATGTCGGGCGCGAAAAAAAAAAAAAAAACTTCCACTCCTTACTGACTCCTTCTGTCCTTTATGACTTGTATGACAATATTTTAGCCCATCTTTTGAGCTTGTATCAGCAATTAGTGTCATTATTCGTCCACATACTGTACTTCTAAAATCTCTTGCGCGTAATACTCTGTGACTTTTCAAAAAAATGTATCAACTTCTGCGGATCGTTAACAAGACCTCTCACTTCAAATATATATTTCTTTACTACCCTAAACATAGAGGAGGCAAACAAGGACAGACAAAGGGATTAAGTCGATTATATCGATCCAGTGCGAAACTGGTACTTAATTTATCGACCCCGAAAGGATGAAAGGCAAACTCGACCTCGGCGGAATTTGAACTCAGAACGTAACGACAGACGAAATACCGCTAAGCATTTCGCCCGGCGCACTAACTTTTCTGCCAGCTCGCCGCCTCTCAAATATATTCATTTTGAGTTACACAAGGACTGCTTATGTAAATTTAGAGTAGCTTTGGTAAAACTAGATTACCTCCCCTTAATATCGATGTAGGGGTCACGTCGGGACTTCTCTATATTAAAGTTGACCCTTAAATTTTACATAACTGGCACTCCGTCAGTTACGATGATGATTCGATCAACGGAGCAGCCTGCTCGTGAAATCAATGAGCAACGTCTGAACACTCCATAGAGACATGTACCCTTAACGTAATTCTTACCAGAAATAAGGTAAGTGTTAATAACAGTCGTTTTTTCTCGATTGAATTTTTTATGTCACAGAAAGAAGTTTTGCAGTTTGGCAAAAATCTAAAAGAAAAGTTATGAAAACAAAAGAAAAACACAAAAATATCAGTAAACGGCGATCTTTTGTCTCTAGTAGACCTTTCCGTCGATTTCCGTAAAAATTTTTTTTTTTTTTTACATATGGGCTTGCAGGAACTTTTGAAGTGATATACATACATATACACATACACCGAGTAAAAAATTTCAGTTATCTCTTTCTTTCACACATTACTCTCTCTGTCTCTTCACACACACTAACAGAAGCACTTCACTTACACAACATACTGTCTGTCTCCCACACCCCATCAAACACACACACACACACACATGTACATCAAAGCTTCCCATGCACGGTAACTTCAAAAGAACTTCCCTCGTCATACAATCGCTCTCTCTTAGTCTCTTTCGCTCTCATTACTTCAAAAGTTCCCGCAAGCCCATATGTAAAAAAAAAAAAATTTTTACGGAAATCGACGGAAAGGTCTACTAGAGACGAAAGATTGCCCAGTAAACCATCTTTTCCAGCCTCTGGCACTTGAGACATTTAGAGGGACTGGCAGTTAATGGCAAAGTCCTTGTTATCGCTGGCAGCTCGCCTCACCAAGGTGTCAAGTGATGCCTGTTGAAGATGCTTGGCTTTTCCAATGTCTTAGCTTTACCATCGCCTTTGGTAATGCTGCAAACGTGTTGGTTTCCTTCAGTTAAGTTCTGTTGAACCTTGTGGTGTATGACCAGTTGAAGCACTTGGTGTTGGATTGACGTCTTTTTTTCCTTCTTTTGTTTTTCTTTTGGTCATCCTTCATTTTTGACTTGCAGAACTGTCATTCGGATCAGCTGGTGTTTTTCATTAATTTCCGTAAGAAAATTTGATTTATTAACTTTTGTTTTAAAGTGGAAGATGTATGTACATGTATATGAAATGGACGTGTGAGAGAGAGTGAAAGAAGGGGTGTGTTGTGATGTATACGTACACATATAAATACATCTTTTTTGTATGTTTGTGTACGTGTGTGTGAGAAAGAGAGAGAGAGAGAGAGAGTGCCACTTAGCCATACATGCAAAAAAATTCACATATGAAATGGACGTGTGAGAGAGAGTGAAAGAAGGGGTGTGTTGTGATGTATACGTACACATATAAATACATCTTTTTTGTATGTTTGTGTACGTGTGTGTGAGAAAGAGAGAGAGAGAGAGAGAGTGCCACTTAGCCATACATGCAAAAAAATTCACATATGAAATGGACGTGTGAGAGAGAGTGAAAGAAGGGGTGTGTTGTGATGTATACGTACACACATAAATACATCTTTTTTGTATGTTTGTGTACGTGTGTGTGAGAAAGAGAGAGAGAGAGAGAGAGAGTGCCACTTAGCCATACATGCAAAAAAATTCACATATGAAATGGACGTGTGAGAGAGAGTGAAAGAAGGGGTGTGTTGTGATGTATACGTACACACATAAATACATATGCATACATCTTTTCTTTATGTTTGTGTGCATGAGAAAGAGAGAGAGAGAGAGTGCCACTTAGCCATACATGCAAAAAAAAATCACATACATGACAACACACACTTTCACTCTTTCTCTTTCTCACTTACACACGCATACATACATACATACATACAAAAAGATGTATAGTTCTATATTTAAGAGATGGGGCATTATGTACACCATTTACATTTGACGGATATTTGTCTTCGTCTTGTTTGTTAGTTTACACAACGTTTCGGCTGATATACCCTCCAGCCATCATCGATTCCAGACAGTGATCTGAATAATACTAATAATGACAACAACATCGAAAAATACCTTAGGAATGAGAACCCAGGTTTGAAATTTCTCCAAGACACCTGATGAAAGCTGATATCAGCCGAAACGTTGTGTTAACAACAAACAAGATGAGGACAAATATCCATCAAATGTAAATAATGTAATAAAAATATGTATGCATATGTAATCATGTATGTACGTATAAATGACAGTATACTATTTCACTTACTCTCTCTCTTTCTCTCACACACACATGTCCATTTCATATACACGCATACATCTTTCACTTGGTCCTCTCTTTCACTTTAAAACAAAAGTAAATAAAAGAATTTACGGAAACTAACGAACAACAATGACATTCCTGCAAGTCAAAATGAAGATGACCTTTTTTGTTTTTCATTTTTTTTTGTTCTTTTTTTTGCCATTTTTAATTTTTGGATATTGGATAAAAAAGATATTATATATATATACTAGCAGTATCGCCCGGCGTTGCTCGGGTTTGTAAGGGAAATACTATATATAAGCATTTTTAGAGATGTAAGTATAATAGCCATCTCAATATGGCTAACCACAAAGGGGTGGGGTGTTACTGTAGCTTTTTACGTTCTGAGATTTAATAATACATTTTTAGAGAGTTACTTCCCTTATATAATAGCAAAAAAAATGCATTAAAAATGGGAAAAAATGATGTTAAATTATTTTTAAAATCGTAGACTCATCGTAGACGCGCGCTAATACCCAGAAGGGCTCGATATGAATCACGACTATAAGATACCCGAATTTGGTTAAACTGCACCGCAAAATGTGGGAGTAGTTAGGAATCTAAATCGTAGGAGACAGACACACAACTTCATATATATATATACATATACAGCGACATTTCAATCCAGATAGGTACGATGGTGGTGGAGGTGGTGAAATTTTGTTTTGTTTCATTTTAAGTGTGTATTACAAACATTTAAAAATAACTGAAACCAACGGGGGAAAATACTTTCAGTGGTGGTCGCTATTTTTTTAGTAGGTGGGTGAGAAGAGGGGGTTGATGTTTAAAATAAATAGATTTATTTTTTTCCTAAAAAAATCGGAATTACCTATGTTCCAGAATATGGAAAATAAAAGAATCCTTTCTCCTATAGGTACAAGGTCAGAAATTTAGGGGAGGTGTCAAGTCGATTACATCGACCCCCTAGAGTTTGACTGGTTCTTATTTTATTGACCCCCAAAAGGACGAAAGGCAAGGTCCACTTCTGCTGAATTTGAACTCAGAACGTAAAGACGAACAAACTGATATGGGGAAAAAGAAATTCTTATTAAGGGTGATGGCTGTCCTGAAAGTACGTGGTGGGAGAAGAGAATAGTGAGCTCATGTGGGATGATGTCTGTTTGTGTGGATTTTAAGAATTTTATTGCAAAAGAAGTTTGGAAAGTTCTGGTGGAAATGGAGAAAATCCACAAAATCAGCAACATTTATTGGCAAAAGTATAGCGCGTGCACACCACCCATTTTCGGTGTTTTAAAAAAAAAAAATTTTTTTTTTCCAAAATATTTTCGGATTTCTATTTTTTGATATAGGAGAATTCAATATTACCTAAAAACCACGTTTTCAAAATTTTAATTTACCCACCTCAACCTCCAAACCCCAATTTCTTAATTTTTAACATTTTCGAAGTTTTTTTTTTTTTAATCTGCGTATAAAAATACAGAGATTACGAATCTGGGATTTAAAAAAAAAAATTTTAATTTTTCTTAAAGAAACACTTTAGGCTCCTTCCTTCACCTTGCCCACCCATCACCTCTCCGCTTTCAAAAAGCTAAAAACTTCAGATGTTTCACTTTCGTCTGATGGGTGGTGTGCACATGCTTTTACCTTCACCCAGTTACTTAGGGCCTTGATATTTCGTACTTGGCAGCTACCGAATGAACCAAGGTCTCACATGCAGGATTTTTATAATGAATGATAAAATTAGAAAAAAGGGCAAAGGTAAAGAATATGCATACCCGGTGTTTAGGATTAGGTTTAGGGTTTTTGTTACGCCAAAATGAGTGGTGTGTGAATTCTTTACCTCTGCCAGGAAAAAGAAAGTTGGTGAACTGAGAAGCCATATCTGCTTCTGAAATATCAAAATACTTTTCCAAATGCTGTTGGGGTTCACTTTGCCTTTTATCCTTTCAGGGTGGATAAAATAAGTACCAGGGTGGAGAAGTAAAGAATATGTACAACACCAATTTTCGAAGTAACAAAAACCCTAACCCTAACCACCATATTCTTTACTTTCACCAGTATCAGTTGAATACTGGGGGAGAGTCAATGTAATAGACTTAAACTCCTTCCACGACATTGCAGGCCTTGTGCCAAAATTTAAAATCATGCTATACTACTACTACTACTACTACCACCACCACCACTACTACTACCACTACCACTGCCCTTCAAATTAGTTAACTAAAAACTCTTCAGTTCGCTTGACTAAAAACCTTTCAGTTTGATCAACTTAAACCCCTTCAATTTGGTCAACTTAAACCCCTTCAATTTGGTCAACTAAAACCCCTTCAATTTGGTCAACTTAAACCCCTTCAATTTGGTCAACTAAAACCCCTTCAATTTGGTCAACTTAAACCCCTTCAATTTGGTCAACTAAAACCCCTTCAATTTGGTTGACTAAAACCCCTTGAAGTGCATCTATTGTCAAGTCAGCCAATGGCAAGTCAACCAGTGCAGAAGGATTTAAAAGACACAAAACAGAACGGAAACCCTTTCATTATACATTAGTTTAAATACATTTTATTATCAAATACTTTTATTCAGTCATTCAATAGAAACATATGGAGAGATGGTTCGTTATAATAATTACATTCATTTAGAAACAGAAATAATGACTGTATTTATATATCATCCTTATTGATTATTTATTAACGTAACTTTCACTTTGAATAATTAAAGCGATATTTTCCATAATGGAAGGCATTACGTTCTGGCTTTCTGTGCTAAAGGTTGACAGCAGTAATTCCATGAGAAATGTGTTTGCCGTCTCTGTCAAACATTTAATATATTGCTACTATTATAGAAAAATGTAACGTTTATATAATGAGCTTAACTTTTCACTACACATCAATTAACCTGGACAAGAAGATATAACTGCTTTACTTCTGGTTATACAATCCAGAATTATGGTGTTGCGAGGGAGATTGATCACCAGTGTTTGTGGTAGGGGTATTGATTTGACAGAAGCTTTCTTAAGTCTATCAACGCTGACAGTTTCTTGACTCCCTGTGTGTCTAGCACCATATATTTCAGTTTCGAGTGCCTGAGGTGGTTTGGTTTTAACAGTCTACCTTCCATGAGTGCCCTAGGTGTTATGTGCGAATGCCCATGGATATCTGGTTTTGAGTTGGGCACCAAATGGATTTTGTGTGCTGGTGGCACGTAAAAAGCACCATTCGAGTGTGATCATCACCAGCGTTGCCTTACTGAAAAGTGAAGTGAAAGTTGATGATGATGATGATCATCATCATCGTTTAACGTCCGCTCACCACGCTAGCATGGGTTGGACAGTTCGACCGGGGATCTGGGAAGCCAGAAGGCTGCACCAGGCTCCAGTCTTATCTGGCAATGTTTCTACAGCTGGATGCCCTTCCTAATGCCAACCACTCCGTGAGTGTAGTGGGTGCTTTTTACGTGTCACCTGCACAGGTGCCAGGCGAGGCTGGCAACGGCCACGGTCGGATTGGTGCATTTTACGTGCCACCGGCACGGAAGCCAGTCGAGGCGGCACTGGCATTGGCCACGATTCGGATGGTGCTTTTTATGTGCCACCGGCACAGAAGCCAGTCAAGGCAGCACTGGCATCAGCCATGATTCGGATGGTGCTTTTTACGTGCCACCGGCACGGAAGCCAGTCGAGGCGGCACTGGCACTGGCATCGGCCACGATTCGGATGGTGCTTTTTACGTACCACCGGCACGGAAGCCAGTCGAGGCGGCGCTAATAATAATAATAATAATAATAATACTAATAATAATAATAATCTTTTCTGTTATAGGCAAAAGACCCAAAACCTAGACCCCAGTGTGTAACTGGTACTTATTTTATTGACTCCAAAAGGGTAAAATGCAAAGTTGACCTCAGCAGCATTTGAATTCAGAATGTAAACAGAAGAAATACCACCGAACCTTTTGGTAGTTTGATGATTTTGTCAGCTCACTGCTTTCATAATGATAATAATAATGAAGATGATGATGATGATGATGATAATTATCATTATTATTAATGAGTGAGAGAACAGAGCATGCCATCAAAGTGACACTGGGATAAAATATACGAAGCCCAGTATACCCATCATGACTACCCGTCTGATAAGGATACACCAGGCACATGCATCACAACCATATGTGTGTGACATGGTGATCTCATATCAAGATAAACAGCACATGACCTTGCAGGTGGGACCCACTTTGAATTTTTTTCTCATCGAGTAACCCATTCTGCTTAAAAGGTCCCTGAACAAGGGTTGTTTAAGAATGTTGGACAAAGCACCCATGTTTCCAGAGGTGAATTATTCAAACCCCAAAGAATCCCTCTCAACACATGGCTATGATGCTCTCCCATTACTTCTGCTCATGATCAGAGATGCACATATCGTCAGCCACTAAGGGACATGGTCAACTGGTTAAGGTCAAACAACTGACAAGCAAATCTGTGGTATTGAGCAGAATATTTGCTGTAGCCCATCTTTTATACCAAGACAAAACAATGTACATGATAACACTTCCAGTCAGTTAAGATCAGAAGCCACGAGAGCCACTTATCATCATCATCATCATCATCAACACCGCCGCCACCATCGCCACTATCACCATCATCCTCATCATCATTATTATTTGTTAGAATGCCAGGTGAATTGCTTAGCAATATTTTGTCATCTTTACATTCTGAGTTCAAATTCCATTGAGGTTGACTTGGCCTTTCATCCTTGGCCAAATTCCAGGAAATCCAAAAGTATCAGAACTATAAAAAACTGACCATATCCTAAAACAAAACAAGAAAAAAAAAACCCCAAAAAAAAACATTGTTGACCTGAAAATACCTGATTCTCTTGAAACTCTTTCAAAATTGAAATACAAATTTAGCAGAACCCTAGTTCTCAGATTCTGGTTTCCTTTATACCCTATATTACATCATTGTTATTCATAAATAACCCCAAATAGTAAAACATTGGACATGAGATGCATCTCGGATTTTTGTCAGTGAACAGGTCACGGTCTGAAAGTGACGAAAACATTTTGACAAATTAAACTTAAATGTTGAAGTGAATCTAACGGGTTTTGTGTGTTTCTTAAATGGCTTATAAACACCTTCCACGCTGCAATTGTTTTCGTTCCAGCACACAATCTCAGATCAAGTTACTCGCTATGCAAGTACATCTCCGTAATTGGACATGTTCCCACTTGGAATAGCTTATATAAAACAAAGCAACAACAATGTAAACAATCTATCTACCATTTCAGGTAGGTGGTCACCAGATTCAAAACCACTCTTTCATTTCAAGCGTTTCAGTTTCTGTCCACCAGATTCATCTGAAAGCTTTGGTTAGCCTAGGGTTATAGCAAAAGACACTCACCCACAGTACCATGTAGTAGAACTGAACCCAAAACTATGAGGTTGAGGAGCAAAGTTCTTACAACACAGCCATAGATCAAACTATAGAAAAAAAAAGGCCAAATTGTCAAGAATAGAGTGGTGGTTCAATCAATTAGATCAACACCAGGACTTCACCCAAGACCAATGAACTCAAATCAATTGATGTTTCTTTCAGTAACTACAATTTGACAACTACAGGGAAACCATCATAGTAGATCTTCATCATCATCACCAGTTAACGTCCGCTTTCCATGCTAGCATGGGTTGGACGATTTGACTGAGGACTGGCAAACCAGATGGCTGCACCAGGCTCCAATCTTGATCTGGCAGAGTTTCTACAGCTTGATGCCCTTCCTAATGCCAACCACTCCGAGAGTGTAGTGGGTGCTTTTACGTGCTACCAGCACGAGGGCCAGTCAGGCGGTACTGGCAACGGCCACTACATACAAATGGTGCTTTTTATGTGCCACCTGCACAGGAGCCAGTTCAGTGGCACTGGCAACGACCTCGCCCGAATGTTTTTAGAATATATATGTAAGTGACAGAGGCAGTATCAATATGAAGAGGTAATGGATCTTTTCCTTTTGAACGGCAGCCCTCAACACAATTTCCAGCCAACTAAACACTTTTAAACTTCGCACACTGGAAGAATGCGTCAAAACAAAACATTTCTCTCTCCTGCCCCCCCCCCCCCCCCGAGAAAGTTGCAATTTGCAAGCCCAACGTAGTTCAACTTTTCGAACTTCAACCAACCCATGCCCTCTACAAAGCCAAAATCATCTGCTGCGTCCAAAACTGAGACAACATACTGTCACTAACCCTAACACTAACCCTAAATTTTAGCATTTGTTTTTTTTTTTTCTTAATTGTTAAATTAATTTAATTGTTACGCGTGTCTAAAATTATTCGTTTTGTTTTTGTTTTGAGTTTTTGCTTTCGTTTTTTTTTTCTTAATTGTTAAATTAAAATTATTTTCTATTGCTTTCGTTTTAGCCTTTCGTTTTTTTTTTTTCTTAATTGTTATCCTTAAATTAATTTAACAATTAAGAAAAAAAAAACGAAAGGCTAAAATTTAGGGTTAGGGTGAGGGTTAGGATTAGTGACAGGATGTTGTCTCAGTTTTAGACGCAGCAAATGATTCCAGCTCAATAGAGGGCATAGGATTGGTTAAAATTCGAAAAATCAAACCACGCTAAACCTGCAAATTACAATTTTCTCAAGAAAGCCAAGAGAAAAAAATGTTTTACTTTGACACATTCCACCAGTATACGAAGTTTAAAAGTGTTTAGTTAACTAGAAATTGTGTTGAAAACTGGCTATCAAAAGGAAAAGATCCGAGGTAATATCTGTCCCCACTTAAACATGGGTGTTCTGTGGTAGATACACTGAGAGAAACACTCTTATTTCGGTGCAGAATGCACGCTTAATCTCCACCGACTCCAGCATCGAGATCAGCAGCTCATGTTATTGTTGCTGTTGTCATGGTTGTCTTCCATACAGTTTTGTTATCTTGTTGTTGTTGTTGTTGTTGCTGATGTTGCTACTATTGTCGTTTCTGCAGTTTGTGCTGCTGCCGCTATTGCTGCTACTGCTGCTGTACACATTGTCCTTACTCTTGTTGTCGTTGTTGTTACTGTTGTTGCTGCTGTTGCAAGTATCTTTGCTGATGTTTCTGTCGTCATAACAACAGGACGAAATTGTATTTCTTTGTGTCGATAAATTAATTTTAACTTCAGCCGTGGCTACTTTCGGGAGTTAAAACTGGGTCGACTGAACGCTGTTCGATTATTTTGACGTTTTCCCACCTTTTTTTTTTTTTTTTAAATTGATAAATTTACAAATTCTGGCATGTGAAAAAATGTTTCAGTGAGGTTGTTGTCAGTGCCGCTGGACTGGCTCCTGTGCAGGTGACACGTAAAAAACACCATTTGAGCATGGCCGTTCCAGTACCACCTGACTGGCCTTTGTACCGGTGGCACATAAAAGCATCCACTATACTCTCGGAGTGGTTGGTGTTAGGAAGGGCACTCAGCTGTAGAAACTCTGCCAGATCAGATTGGAGCCTGGTGCAGCCATCTGGTTCACCAGCCCTCAGTCAAATCATCCACCCCATGCTAGCATGGAAAGCGGACGTTAAATGATGTTGATGATGATGAAGATGGAGTGAAGTTTGGATCATCCAAGAGTCCATGTCATGATTTCGTGCTGATTGGTTGATTTATAGATCAACCACATGAAACTGTGGTGGCTCACTTGTGATACTTCACTGAATGTCTTTGCAGTTGGGGTTCAAATATCGACAATGGTAATGCAACTGATTGGCGGGGGGGGGGGTTGAGTTATGGAAATTAGTTTACATTCAGCTCATATGTATAATGCTGTGTAATGCAAATTCATGATATTTAGGCTTAAATTAAGATGGTGAGATGGAAAGCCATTAGATCAATGGAATCTTCCATTATACTTTGTGTGATTTGCAGAGCAACTTTCATAATCAGGCAACGCTTACAGGAATTACTGCTGGAAGACCGTTTAACCAGTAGATGCAAATAATCAAAAAAGGAATGCCTTGTCTATTATTTGAAACATTGAAACCTCTAGTATGTTTTATCTATTTTACAAGACACTTTACAGATGCATAAAATATTTACAAGAAAATTTACTAAAAGATTATTCAACTAATAGTTTCTAATCAAAGCTTAGGACTCAACAAAAACAAACAAAACATTGCATTTTACCCTAACTTAGGTAGAAATACAATGGCTGAGAGAATAAAGTATTGAATCAGCAACTTAGAGTTCTTAAGTTCAAATCCACAGCATATATGTTATGTATTTTAACAATAAAATATTTATGTTGAACTAGCAGTATCGCCCGGCGTTGCTCGGGGTTGTAAGGGAAATAACTATATAAGCATTTTTAGAGATGTAAAGTATAATAGCCATCTCAATATGGCTAACCACAAAGAGTTACTTCCCTTATATATGCCAAAAATGCATTAAAAATGGGAAAAAAAATGATGGTAATTTTTTTAAAAATTGTAGACTCATCGTAGACGCACGCTAATACCCAGAAGGGCTCGATATGAATCACGACTATAAGATACCCGGTTTTGGCTAAACTGCACCGCAAAATGTGGGAGTAGTTAGGAATCTAAATCGTAGGAGACAGACAGCACACAACCT
The DNA here is from genome assembly GCF_006345805.1 of Octopus sinensis. NCBI lineage: Eukaryota > Metazoa > Mollusca > Cephalopoda > Octopoda > Octopodidae > Octopus > Octopus sinensis. The sequence goes on along the minus strand of NC_043016.1, from coordinate 10,880,004 downwards.
CACTTTTATATATAAAGATGTCTTTCATAGGTTATTTCTTTTATATTGTGTATGTTGTGTAGGAACACAGAATACTGCATTATTTACCTTGAGAGAACCTCTCATGAGATCTTGTGGTACAATAACCACCTTTTGGTATTAGTATTGCTTCTGATGCTATCAATTGTTTTTTAATTAGGTCGTTGGCTATTTAAAACACCAGTGCTTGAATAAACACTGAGATTATATATCACTGATGAAGGAATCATTACTCTCTCTAGCTGTGGGCATTTACCATTGACAAGGCCAAGGAAGGCTGAAATCGCATGATCTAGTAGTTCTGGCAATGATATTAATACTGCTTCTGTCACTATTAATTATTTTTTAATAATCCCACAGGCTGTTTGTAACACCAGTGCCTGAATAGATACTGAGATTCTATGTATATCGTTAGCAGAACTGTTGCTGCTTTTTCCAGCAGTTGGGCATCTATCATTGACAAGGCCAAGAAAGGCTGAAATCATGTAATCTGGTAGTGCTGGCAACAATAATGGATGACTTACCTCCCGTTACCAATATGAACAAGAGAGTCTATATGCACCACAAAACCTTATGAGAAGTTCTCTCATGGCAACTATCACAATACTCTGTATTCTAACCCAAGGTCCACTTTTATGTGGTGGGGATAAATCCCTAATAATTATTTCTTGATATAAGCCCACTGGCAGTGCTTGTTGAGGTTCTGTCATTCTATATATATTTCTCTCATGGGACTCACTGCTGTCTTTAGCCATGGGTACCTACCACTGACAAGGCCAAGAAAGGTTGAAATCACATGATCTGGTAGTTCCGGCAATGATAGCAGATGATTACCTCCCGTTACTAATATAAGCAAGAGTGCTTATATGCACCAGAGGCTCATACAAAAAGTTCTTTCATGATAAATATTGCAGAATTCTGTAGTCCAGCACAACATCCATTTATAAGTGGGTATAAATATTCTCTTTTGATATTAATACAACTTGTCATTATTAATTATTTTTTTACGGAGATGTACTTGCATAGCAAGTGATTTGATCTGAGATCGTGTGCTGAAACGAAAACAATTGCAGCGTGGAAGGTACTTATAAGCCATTTAAGAAACACACAAAAAGCCGTTCAATTCACTTCAACATTTAAGTTTAATTTGTCAAAATATTTTCGGCGCTTTAAGACCGCGACCTGTTCACTGACAAAAATCCGTGCTGCATCGTATTTTTTAATAAGTTCATTGGCTATTGTGATACCAGTGCCTGAATGGACACTGAGATTCTATATATATTGTTGATGAAGGAATCACTGCTATCTCTAAGCACAGACATCTATCATTGACAAGGCCAAAGGAGGCTGAAATCATCATCTGACAGTTCTGGTAGTGATAGCAGACGATTGTCTCCTGTTAGCAATATAAACACAAATGCTTATATGCATCAGAGGTCCACATAAAAGGTTCTCCCATGATAACTATGACAGTATCCTGCTTTTTAACATAAAGTGCACTTTCAAGAAGGGAGATAAATATTACCTTTCTTTTTTATTTTATTTGTTTCAGTCAGTTGACTGTGGTCATGCTGGAGCACCGCTTTTAGTCGAACAAATTGATCCCAGAACTTATTCTTTGTAAGCCTAGTACTTATTCCACCAATCTCTTTGCCGAACTGCTAAGTTACGGGGATGTAAATACACCAACATCAGTTGTCAAGCGATGTTGTGAGTGTGTGTGTGGGACACAAACACAGACACACTTATACATATATGTGAGTGGATTTGGTAGATGGAAACTGAAAGAAGCCTGTTGTATCATCATCATCATCATCATCATCATTTAGCGTCCGCTTTCTATGCTAGCATGGGTTGGACGGTTCATTGAGGTCTGTGAAGCCAGAAGGCCGCATCAGGCCAGTCTGATCTAGAAACCCTGCCAGATCAGACTGGGCCTGATGCGGCCTTCCGGCTTCACAGACCCCAGTTGAACCGTCCAACCCATGCTAGCATGGAAAGCGGACGCTAAATGATGATGATGATGATGATGATACAACAGGCTTCTTTCAGTTTCCATCTACCAAATCCACTCACAAGGCTCGGTCGGCCCAAGGCTATAGTAGAAGACGCAGTGGGACTGAACCCAGAACCATGTGGTTGTACCTGTTGGTATTAATGTTGCTTCTAATTAATGTTTTTACTAATTATTGTCTTTTATTGCTTAAAAGAGGAAGGGGAGCTCCAATTTACTTGAAAGAGGTAAGGGAGGAAGAATTATCCTAAGACGAGATTCATTATCCTAAGATGAATTTCTGCGAAAGATGAGACTTAACTAAAAGCATTCAAGAGTTAGGTTGGATGTACAAAACACAACGACAGAATATTACATTGTATCATTTCACCTTAACAGGTATTGGATCATGTGGAAATGTTGCCTGAAATTAAGATAGACTGTTTAATGTTTCGACATCAATGAAAAAGGGATTTTAGCGTTGTCATTTATTTAATGCTTAGAAACCAAGTCTCTGAAATTAATGAACGGAATCCTCAATAAACTAGCCATGGTTCAATGATTCATGTTAAGAAAAATCGTCAAGCAGAAAAAGAAAAAAAAAAATGTGCTTCAACAATTCATATTGATTTGTAAAATAATCCTTGGTTGGTTTAGCATTGAAAACTGATGATGATGATGCTGATGAGGATAGAGGTGATGGTGGTGGTGGTAGTGATGATGGTGATGGAAGCGATGGTGGTGGTGGCAGTGATGATGATGATGGTGATGACGATGATGATGGAAGTGATGGTGGTGGTGGTGGTGTGATGATGATGATGGTGATGATGACGATGATGATGATGTAAGTGATGGTGGTGATGGTTGTGGTGGTGGTGATGATGATGATGGTGATGATGATGGTGGCGATGGTGGTGGCGGCAGTGATGATGGTGATGATGACGATGATGATGGAAGCGATGGTGGTGGTGGCAGTGATGGTGATGATGATGATGGAAGCGATGGTGGTGGTGGCAGTGATGGTGATGATGATGATGGAAGCGATGGTGGTGGTGGTGATGATGATTATCATTATTATGATGATAATATTTGCATAAATATAAAAACAAACAAAAGACTTCTTTTCATTTGAACAACAATTTTTCTTTTACTTCAATAGTTTTATTTTTTACATAAAATTTCTTTATGAATCTAGAAAAATGCTGTTTCCTGACCAAATATTATCATCGTCATTGAACTCCCTTAAATAAGAATATTAAAAAACAAAAAATATTAAAAAAACACTCAAAATAATAAACAAACACTGAACAGTTATTTTTCTGCTTAATAATGTGAATCACACACACACACATATATACACACACACACACACACACAACACACATATATATATATATATATATATATATATATATATATATATATATATATATATATGTATGTATGTATGTATGTATGTATGTATGTATGTATATATATATGTTATATATATATGTATATATATATGTATATATATATGTATATATATATGTATGTAGTATGTATGTATATATAATGTATATATATATGTATATATATATGCATATATATATATGTATATATATATATATATGTTATATATATATATATGTATATATATGTATGTATGTGTGTGTGTGTGTGTGTTTATGGTCGTAAAACTTTAAGTTCTTGGGATGTTCCTTTGATTTCGATTCAGTTGAAAGTTCTGCCTGACTGATTGAGAGCAAACAGTGTCTTTCTTTATATGGTCTTCCCATGTCTTAACATCTCTCTCAGAACAATATTTCCATGGCTTAGAAGCGCCATCATTTTACTTCATTACTTCCTTTCTCCACTCCACACACACACACACACAACACACATAGTTACACACAATATACCACACACTCACATGCACACACATGAACACATACATTTACATATGTGTGTGTGTGTGGGTCTGTATGCCTCCCTCTCTTTTCCACTATCTCCCCTCGCTGGTCTATCTTTCTGTCTGTCTCCTCATTCTCTCTCTACTCCCCTTATCTTTATAGCTCCCTCTCTCTCTCCATGTCTCTCTCCCTCTTACTCTCAGTTTATCTCTGTCCTCTACACAGACACACGCACACAACACACACACACACATATATATATATATTATATATATATATATATATACAGACACACACTTGCATACAACACGCAAAGACATGCTTAAACACACACATTCTCACATTCAATGGTTGTCGCCTTCTCTCTCTCTCTCTCTCTCTCTCTCTGCATGTCTCTGACTCTTTCTCTCTCACTATCTCTACGCTTCATCTATTTCTCAGTCTGTCAGACTTTTTATCTCTCTCCTTTCTCTCTCATCTCCCCTCTGTCTCTCTCTCTCTCTCTATCAACCTCTTCCAACCACAACACCTTTACTTATAGTATATCTAGCCGTCTTACTCTCTACAACGACTACTCCCTCTCTCTCTCTTTCTCTAGTTCCCGCTGTCTACTTCTATGTAACACACACGCGCGCGTATATACACATCACGCACACACATACACCCACACCTATGTAACACACGCGCGTACACACACATCACGCACGCACACACACCTATGTAACACACACACACACACACGCGCGTACACACACATCACGCACGCACACACACACAAACACACACCTTCTATGTAACACACACGCGCGTACACACACATCACACACACACACACACATACACGTACACACATCACCCACGTACACACATCACCCACGTACACACACACACACACACACAGCACGTCATATCGCCCATCTCCCTCGCCATCATCGCCGTCGCCATCATCGCCACCGTCCCCATCATCGTATCACATGCTTTTCTGGACAGTTTACTTGACAATGTCTGTTCCTTGAAGCAGATAAAATTGAGCAACACTTCCAACTTAATTATATAAATCTCTATTGAGCTTCCATCCATGTTTACGTACTTTCTATCAACATTCTATATAATGCCTTCCATTATTCACACTTCTTTTTCTCATCTTCCCATCTCCTCCTCTTTCTCTCCTACCCTTTTTATCACCCTCTCTCTTTAACTTCATACTCTTTCAATTTTTAAATCTTTCTTGATCTCTCTCTCCTTCTCTGTCTCTGTTTCTCCCGCTCTGCCTCTCTCTTTCTGTCTGCCTTTCTTTATCTCTCTCTCTATCGCTCTCTGTCTGTTTCTCTCTCTATCACTTTCTAACTGTCGGCTGCCTGTCGGTCAGTCTGATTGTCTCTCTCTGTATCACTCTCTGTCTCTCACTTCATTCACCACACTCTCTTTATCTCTCTCTCTATCACTTTCTAACTGCGGCCTGTCTGTCTGTCTCTCTCTCTGTATCACTCTCTGTCTCTCTCACTTCATTCACCACACTCTCTTTATCTCTCTCTCTATCACTTTCTAACTGTCGGCTGCCTGAATCTGTCTGTCTCTCTCTGTATCACTCTCCCTCTCTCTCACTTCATTCACGACACTCTCTTTATTTCCCTTCTCTCTTAATACTTTCCCCCCTCTTTCTCTCTGCATCCCACCTTTCTCATAAGTGTCTCTCTGTCTCACTTCATGTCTGCTTCTGTTATCTAACCATCTCCCTTTCACTCACACTATTTATCAATTTCTCTCTCTCTCTCTTTTCTCCTTGCTTATCTTTGTCCCTTGCACTTGCTGTCTTTTCCTGTTTTTCATTCTGCTTACCTCTTTGTCGACTCAACTTTCTTACCATTTTTCTTTACATCTTTCTCTCTTCCACTGTCTCTTTTTGTCTACATTATAGCCATCTCTCTACTTGATTCCACTTCTCTCATTCATTCTCTCTCTCTCTACTTATCTATCTATCTACTTATCTATCTATCTATCTATCTATCTATCTATCTATCTATCTATCTATCTATCTATCTATCTATCTATCTATCTATCTATCTATCTATCATCTATCTATCTATCTATCTATCTATCTATCTATCTATCTATCTATCTATCTATCTATCTATCTATCTGTCTGTCTGTCAGTCCATCTGCCTGCCTGTTTGTCTGTCTATCTATCTATCTGTCTATCTATCTATCTATCTATCTGTCTGTCTGTCTGTCTGTCAGTCCATCTGCCTGCCTGTTTGTCTGTCTATCTATCTATCTGTCTATCTATCTATCTGTCTGTCTGTCTGTCTGTCTGTCTGTTTGTCTGCTTGTCTGTGTCTAGTTAGGTATGTATCTATCTATCAGTCTATTTGTCTGTCAGTCTGTCAGTCCGTCTGCCTGCCTGTTTGTCTATCTATCTGTCTGTCTGTTTGTCTATCTATCTGTCTGTCTGTCCGTCTGTCTGTTTTTTTCTCTTGTCTCTTTTTCTTTTGCTTTTACATTCCATTCAATCATGTCTTCAAAATCCATTTACATCTTCCAATATGATATTTGACTTAGAAAACCCCATTGATACACACACACACATTTCCCTGGGAAAATCTCTTTACACACATTTTCTCCATATCATTAGTTATAATCTCTTTAACTTTTTAACCATTTGCAAAGGTGCCAAGACTCATGATTAGACTGTTTAACTCATGTCTGTAAGGTAACGGGTTCAATTCTCATACTGGGCAGCACATTGTACCTTTTGTTAAGGCATCATTTTATGGTAATCCAGTCTATTTTACTTACTTTCACTTTCCCACCCAGTCCTTGGAGACAAAACCATTTTATCAGGCATTTTGATCCTGTGTCAGTAAATGTGAGATAACATTTTCCATGCTTCCAAGTACCGTGCCGTGGATCTCAGAACACAAGCTTTGATTCGTCTTCTCCCTGGTATCACCTACATTGATCTGATACACGGAGACATTGTACACTGATCTCATTGATCACTTTAGGTAGGTTTCCATAGAAATGCTAATTTCACATGGAGGACCATTCTTTGTTATTTGGCAAGCATCCATGTTTTGCTGAAAATGAGCTGTATCTATTGCAGACTACTAGAGTCCCAAAGTCTAGCAAATGCAAGATAGCAAATAACCTTTGATGCCAAGAGCACTCTGGATAACATATATTGTCTTCATCATCATTATTACCACACACACACACATACGTGTACACACACACACACATGTACATTACATATTTTTATACAGTGTTTGGCTGATGTGTAGGTACAATAAACACTAGGAAACTACAGAGAACAGACGTTGTCAAATGCCCGGGGGAATATTTAGAAGTTATAGGTAGCTTCCATTACCTAGGTGACCAAATCAGCAGTGGAGGAGGATGATCTGAAAGGATAGCTGCTAGAATAAGAAGAGGCTAGGCAAAGTTCAGAAAGCTTCTACTTTTGTTAGTAAAAAAGGGCCTCTCCTTCAGAGTGAAAGGCAGACTATATGATGCCTGTGTGCAAACAGCCATGCTACATGGTAGTGAAACATGGGCTGTGACTGCAGAGGACATGCAAAGGCTTGAAAGGTTCTGCTGGATTTGCACAGGAGTGGCTGTGTAGTAAGTAGCTTGCTTACCAACCACATGGTTGGCCAAGTGTCTTCTACTATAGCCTTAGGCTGACGAAAGCCTTATAAGTGGATTTGGTAGACGGAAACTGTAAGAAGCCCATCGTATGTATATATGTGTGTGTGTGTGTGAGTCTGTGTTTGTACCTCAACATCGCTTAACTGATGCTAGTGTGTTTACATCCCCGTAACTTAGTGATTCGGCAAAAATGACCAGTAGAATAAGTACTAGGCTTACAAAGAATAATTTCTGGGGTCGATTTGCTTGACTAAAAGTGGTGCTCCAGCATGGCTGCAGTGAAATGACTGAAACATAAAAGAATAAAAGAATGGACATATGACAGAATGTAAGCATCTTAAGAGAAAAATTGTGTATAAGAGGCATCAGATGTTGTGTGCAAGAGAGAAGACTGCACTGGTATGGTCATGGGATGTGTGTGGATGAGGAGAGCTGTGTAAAGAAGTATTAAGCTCTAATTGTGGAGGGAACCTGTGGAAGGGATAGACCCAAGAAGATGTGGGGTGAGAAAGGATCTTTGGATGTTGAATCTAATGGAAGCAATGACAAGTGACCGGGACTTTTGACAATTTGCTGCACTTGAGAAGCCATGTCAAGTTTAGTGAAATTATAGTTGTTGCCAGTGCTGGTGACACGTGAAAGGCACCTGTGCCAGTGACACATGTGGTGCACCCTTGCCAGTGACATGTAAAAGGCACTTGCACTGGTGTGACGAAAATAAAAGACACTCGTGCTGGTGACACATTACAGGCTCTTGGGCCCATGACTTATAAAAGACACCCAGTATACTCTATGGAGTGGTTGGCATTAGGAAGGGCATCCATCTGTGGAAACCAAGCCAAAATAGTCTGGAGCCTGGTATAGCTCTCCAGCTTACCAGTTTCAGTAAAACCGCCTAACTTATGCCAGCATGAAAAATGGATGCTAAATGATGATGATGATGATCATCATCATCATCATCACACACACACACACACACACATCTATATGTCTACAAGCATACCATATATCTTAGTTTGGCAGGGACAGTGACGGTTTCAAGGATCTCTGTCCTAGTATCTCATCTGATTAACAAATCTGTCCCATTTGAGCCCAAGGTTCCACCAGAATGTCTCAGTTACGTATTAACGATGTAAATTCTGAGAAGGAAAAACTAATAACATTGAAATCAAGCAAAGAATCCTCACCTTGCAGTACCACAACTTTGACACAAACTAACAAACATACTCAGGCCAAACCTCAATTCAAGCTGAGCACTCTTGAGTTAGCAGCAGGCAGGTATTGTACTTCAAAGTCGACCTCGGCGGAATTTGAACTCACAACGTAACGACGGACGAAATACTGCTAAGTATTTCGCCCGGCGCGATAACGTTTCTGCCAGCTCGCCGCCTCTATTGTTATCCAAGGGAAAGGCAAAGGGGCCGACACAGCTTGGCACCAGTGATATCATAACTCATTTCTACAAATGAGTGAACTGGAGCAGAAACGTTATCGCGCCGGGTGAAATGCTTAGCAGTATTTCGTCCGTCGTTACGTTGTGAGTTCAAATTCCGCCGAGGTCGACTTTGCCTTTCATCCTTTCGGGGGTCGATAAATTAAGTACCAGTTACGCACTGGGGTCGATGTAATCGACTTAATACCCATGTCTGTCCTTGTTTGTCCCCTCTGTGTTTAGCCCCTTGTAGGCAATAAAGAAATAGGTATTGTACTTCAAAGACATTTTACACATCCCTAGATTTCAGGTGAAGGTGCTCTTTCACTCTTGTTTTACTTATTTTGGTCATTTGACTGTGACCGCCTTTAGTCGAGCAAATCTACCCCAGGATTTATTCTTTGTAAGCTTAGTACATATTCTATCGGTCTCTTTTGCCGAACCGCTAGGTCACGGGGACGTAAACACACTACCAATAATTGTCAAGCAACATTGGGGGGGGGGGACAAACACAGACACACAAACATATACACACACATGTATATACACACATATATATGACAGGCTTCTTTCAGTTTCCGTCTAGCAAATCCACAAATCCACTCACAAGGCTTTGGTCGGCCCGAGGCTATAGTAGAAGACACTTACCCAAGGTGACTGAACCCGGAACCATGTGGTTGGTAAGCAAGCTACTTACCACACAGCCACTCCCTCATCAGGTTCACAATTATGTGGTAGTGAGTTCAGTTCCTGAACTGGGCTGTGTGTTGTGTCCTTGAGCAAGACACTTTATTCCACATTGCTCCAGTTCACTCATCTGTAGAAATGAGTTGCAACATCACTGGTGCCAAGCTGTATCGGCCCCTTTACCTTTCCCTTGGATAACATTGGTGGTGTGGAGAGGGGAGGAGGTTGGTGTGCATGGGTGACTGCTGGTCTTCCATAAACAACCTTACTCAGGGAAGAACTTTCTAGGTGCAATCCTATGGTTATCCATGAATGAAGGGAGGTTTTTACCCTAGATTTCAGGATGAAAAAATTTCATTATTGTGATTGAAAATATATTACATAATTAAAAGTTTATAGTTTCCTTACGTTATTGCTTTTAATTAATGAATAGGGACATAAGCAGGTCCTTTGAGACACTATTTGACATATAACTTGATAGGAGATAATAGGATACACATTGCATATAAAGAAAAAAATTAGATTACAATGACCTACACTTATGATATCTATAATTTGAAAAGATCTGATGATTTGGGCCTAAGAGAATATGGTGTGTGTGTGTGTATAAATATCTACATCTATTTATCTGTCTCTCTGTCTGTCTGTCTCTCTCTCTCTCTCTCTCTCTCTCTCTCTATCTATCTATCTCACTATCTATCTATCTGTCTGTCTCTCAGTCTATCTTTCTTTCTCTATCTGTCTGTCTGTCTATCTATCAACCTGTCTGTCTATCTATCTGTCTGTGTGTCTCTATCTACCTATCTACCTATCTACCTATCTATCTATCTATCTGTCTACTTATCTATCTATCTATCTACCTATCTACCTGTCTATCTGTCTGTCTGTCTGTCTGTCTGTCTGTCTGTCTATCTATCTTTCTATCTACCTATCTATCTATCTACCTATCTATCTATCTATCATCTATCTGCCTGTCTGTCTATCTTTCTATCTGTCTATCTATCTGTCTGTCATCTGTCTTTCTATCTTTTTCTATTTGTCTATCTGTCTGTCTGTCTGTCTGTCTGTCTGTCTTTCTCTCTATGTGTCTGTCATTCTGTCCATCTACCTGTCTGTCTATCTGTCTATGGGCACACACACACAGACGCTCTTCACGCAAAATAATCTACCAATCATCCTAAAGCTTTAGCAGAATACACTTGTCCAAGTTGAAATGCAACATGAATCACAGAACCTCATAGTTGTGTGTGTGTATTTATGTTTGCATGGTTGTGCATTCATGTATGTGTTTATCTCTGTGCTTTTGCAGATGTATGTTTGTGTGTGTGCAAACAAGTGTTGCTATTGGACATCTAAAAATTCGGTGCATCAAACAAATTTACCTTGTAATTTTTATGGCTTTCTCAGTTGTCTCCCTTCACCCCAGGTTGACCTAGAGTTTCATCCTCCTCCTCTTCCTCCTCCTCCTCCTCCTCCTCCTCCTCCTCCTCCAAGTCTCGATAAAATCAATACCAGTCATTGTACAGGAGCCAACCTATAATCAACGGAAAACATTGAAGGAATTTCATTAAAAACATTTGGTTATTTGATTTTCCTAAGTTTCTCGTTATGTGTTTTACGTCTAATTAAAATCTTCATGTGTCTAACTAATATATTCTCATCACACTTTATTCTCATTACCAATAAGTGCTGTCAACATTGTCATCGTTGTCATCGTCATCGTTCTCCTCCTTTCTCCTCCTCCTCATCGTCCTCCTCCTCCTTGTCCTTTTCACTCCTCCTTCTCCCCCTCCTCCTCCTCCTCCTCCTCCTCCTCCTCCTCCTCATCATCATCATCATCATTACTTTTGTTATTGTCATCAGTAGCATTGTCACCATCATTGCATTGCTGTATTCATCATAATCACAATCATCACCACCACCACCACCACTACAACCATCATCATCAATATTGTTGTCATCACTATCATCATTGTCACCGTCGTCATTACCATCACTATCCTAATGTCCATGATCTTCATTGTCTTCAACCTTTTCTTCATCGTCGTCATCATCATCACCTTTGTTATCGTCTTCGTTGTCATCATCATCTTAGTTTTCATCTTTGTTGTCATCATCATTACCACTAGACAACACCACAACCACCGTGATGATGATGATGACAACAATGATGACCACCACCCACAATTATCACTATCATCACAATCATAGCCCTGACTCCCACAATCATCATTGTCATTATCACCACCACCATCATCATCATCATCACCAATATCAGCATCATCATCATTTATTATTATTATTATTATTATTATTATTATTATTATTATTATTATTAGGATGATGATGATCATCATATTGAAATGACACTACCCAATGTGTCAGCAGACACTTTCTACTTTGAACATCAATATCAATAATTCCCATTTCCATATTGAATTTAGTAAATGATCAATGATCTAATTTCTGCTGTCCCTCCACAGCCACCACCACCACCAACACCACTATTTCCTAATAGTTTCACCAACAACAACACCCAATACTTCTAACACCACTATCACTGTTAATATCAATTAAAACCAACCTAGTCAACATAAGTCAATGTGTGTGTGTGTGTGTGTGAGAGAGAGAGAGAGAGTGATAGCCTCTATTTTGTCAGTCCTACCTGCTAGAATTATAGAAATAGCAGCAAAGTCTCCCTCAAATTACATGTTACTATCAATATATATATGAAGGCGGCGAGCTGACAGAAACGTTAGCACGCCGGGCAAAATGCGTTGCCGTATTCCGTCTGCCGTTACGTTCTGAGTTCAAATTCTGCCAAGGTCGACTTTGCCTTTCATTCTTCCGGGGGTCGATAAATTAAGTACCAGTTATGCAGTGGGGTCGATGTAATCGACTTAATCCGTTTGTCTGTCCTTGTTTGTCTCCTCTGTGTTTAGCCCCTTGTGGGTAGTAAAGAAATATATATATATACATATATACTCCATCTGGTGAGAGATAAATATTATTCATTTAAAGGTCACAATACATGTATTAAAGCACTACTAATAGTTTCATACGTTGAGAAATCACCATCACCATCACCATCAAATGACCGACCAGTCCATCAGATGTAGTTACACATCGCTGGTCACAATGCGTTCGCATTGTTTTAGCCTTCGAATGATGCCACCCCGCTGGCTAAGCGAGCAGGCCAACAGAAGAAAGAGTGAGAGAAAGTTGCGGTGAAAGAGTACAGCAGGGATCACCACCCCCTGCCGGAGCCTCGTGGAGCTTTTTAGGTGTTTTCGCTCAATAAACACTCATAACGCCCGGTCTGGGAATCGAAACCGCGATCCTACGACCGCGAGTCCGCTGCCCTAACCACTAGGCCATTGCACCTCCACCTGTTGAGAAATACTCAAACATATTCTTCAGGCGCAAACTACATATCATAACAAACTGAAAAAATTGAATAAGAGAAGAAATGTGAAACAACTCAGAAGGCAGCATATAGAAAACGCAGACAGTAAACAATGGAAAACAAAAAAAAACAGAAAATGAAAAAGAGAAACTAGAATGTAAAAAATAAAAGGTAAAAAGGTCTAAGGGCTATCCTCCTTGGACCTTAAATGCTAAGGCTGGAAAGATATCAAGTCAGTCAGGAATAGGTGGAATTTTCCAATTCTTCAAAATATATTTATACATATGCTTGCAACTGCTGAAAATTTCTGACCTGGAGTTCAATAGAGAGTTAGGGATCTTAGATCTGGACAGGATCTGTGCTCTTTCAGCCAAAGTCTATATTCGATCCATTATATATATATATATATATGTATGAAGTGAAACTAATGGCAGTGCCCCAGCATGGCCACAGCTCTTGAACTGAAACTATTAAAAGAAAAAGAAATATATATATGTGTGTGTGTATATATTAATCATTCATTATCTTGTAGCTTTGAGATTTCAATGATGTGATTATTTACTTTCAGAATGACATTGCATGGTAGTTGTGAAAGGCCTGATCTGGCCAATTTGAACACAAAACAGGGAGAATATTTGGGCAGCATATACCTGGTTTAAATGCCAAAGGGTTAATCAACATTTGAATCTTGACTGAACATGGATACAAATAATATTATGGAACAATCGACCCTGGCTCCATGTACAACCAATAAAAATATACAAAGACCTTTCATAGCCCAGATGACAATGAACTAATAGTAATAGAATGAAAAATAACTAGAATGCCAGATAATTCAAATGCAGAAAAATATATATATAAAAAAACCCAACCCAGCATTTTATTAACATTACAATTCACGATATACATATGTACATACATACATACATAGAGAGAGAGAGAGGCTAAGAAAAGGAGCAATAATTAACAATGAGAAGTGGATCAATGGTGTTTTAAAGTCATTGTTTAATTAAGCAATGACTTTAAAACATCATTGATCCACTTCTCGCTGTTAATTATTGCTCCATTTCTTATCGTCTCTATATATATTAAACCACAGTTTATTCCTTAAATTACCTACAACCGTATACCTTATAACGAGGACCATACATACTGAGGTAATACACCAGGATTGCTTATGGATACATCTATCCCTTAGATGGTTGCATAACCTCTAACTTATATCTTACATAACTTATATATATATATATATATATATATATATATATCTACACCCGGCCACAGACAAATATCATCATTATCGTCATTCAGTGTTCGTTGTCCATGTTGCTATGGATTGGATGGTTTGACTGAAAACTGGTAAGCTGGGAATCTGCACCAGACTCCAACCTGATCTAGCATGGTTTCTACAGTTGGATGCCCTTCCTAATGCCAACCACTTTACAGAGTCTACTGGGTGATTTTGTGTGGCACTGCATGGGCATTTCTGCATGGTGATGCTTGGGTGCTTTTACATAGCACCACATGGGCGCCTTCATGTGTCACCACTCAGGCACTTTTACGTGGCACCACATAGGTGCTTTTGTGTGGCAGTGTGTTAAGACCAGTTCTGAAGGACTGGTCTTAACACTTTTTCTGTGGAGTTCAGGTCTCCTTAAGTACAAGTCACCAGACACTTTGGTCCTTTGTCATCTCACCTAAAAGGTTGACAGTGTTCTGAGGTTGTTCTTCAGTACTTCATCCCACATCTTCCTGGATCTCCAACTTCCATGTGTTCCATCTATTTTGAGAGATTGGTACTTCTTTATGGAACTATCAGCATCCATCCGCATCACATGACCAAACCAGTGCAGTCTCCTCTCTTGCACACAGCAACCAATTCCTCTTATGCCTAACTTCTCTCTCAAAACACTATCACTCTGTTGAGCATGTACACTTACATTACACACACACACACACATACAGACACACACGTGTGTGTGTCTTTGTGTTTGTCCCCCCCACAATTGACAACTAGTGTTGGTTTGCTTATGTCCCTGTAACTTAACAGTTCAACAAAAGAGAGAGACTTGAAAAAAAAAACCATTAAGTATTGCGGTCAAAGTGGTGCCCCAGCATGGCCACAGTCCAATGACCAAAACAAGTAAAAAAAAAATAACATAAAAGATAAAAGACCTAATATTAGATCAAACACAGATTTGCAAAATACTTGTGAATCGGTGAACTTGATGGAATGTAACAGACAGAGATGCATGGAAAGGTTAAGAAGGAATATTAATGATGGATTAGATTAATGCATAAAATAGAAGCAAGTGCCAAAATATGGTAATAATAAATATCAATATTTTTGAGGATTCTGTAATAAGTTAGAATACTCTCGAATAAAAGCTGAATGAATTAGCTCGATTAGACTGAGAAAGCAAGGAAAATATTGGCAGGTCTTTGAATAATACCCTCAAGAGAAGATGACAGAAATATAATATTTATCATGAATATTGAATAGACACAGGCATGGTGGAGTAGTATGAAGCTTGCTTCCAAACCACATTGTTTTGGTTTCAGTCATCCCACTGAGTGGTACCTTGGGTAGGCGTCTTCTGCTATAGCCCCAGGCAGACCAAAAGCCTTGTGAATGGGTTCGGCAGATGGAAAGTTCCGAATCATCATTTAATGTTCATTTTCATACTGGCTTGGGATGGACAGTCAGAAAACTGTGGCATGGTTTTTGGGCTGGATGGCCTTCCTAACACCAACCGTTTACAGAAAGTACTGGGTGCTTTTTCTGTAGCTCCAACAGCAGTAACATCACGAAGTAAGTTGCCATACAAGACACCCTTAAATGAGTGGGGACTAGTATTGAGGAAGGTGACTTTGTGCCAAGTGATGAGCGGTTAGTGTATGAGTATATGTATATGTAAATATATACATATATATATATCATCATCGTTGTCATCACCATCGTTTAATGTCCGCTTTCCATGCTGGCATGGGTTGGATGGTTTGACTGAGGACTGGTAAGCTGGGAGGCTGCATCAGGCTCCAATCTGATATGGTAATGTTTCTACATCTGGATGCCCTTCCTAACACCAACCACTCTGAGAGTGTAGTGGGTGCTTTTTACATGCCACTGGCATGGGAGCCAATCAGGCAGCACTGGCATTGACCACACTCGAATGGTGCTTTTTATGTGCCACCAGCATGGAAACCAGTCAGGGGGCACTGGCATTGACCAAGCTTGAATGATGCTTTTCACATGCCACCGGTATGGGTGCCAGTCAGGTGGTACTGGCACCAGCCACAACAATGATTTCACTTGACTGAACAGGTCTTCTTGAACATAGCATATTGCCCAATGATTGAAGGGTAAACTTAAATGGGCTGGTTATGCAACACTGGAATAGGCCATGGTTACAGTCTGACTTGGCTTGCTGGGTCTTCTCAAGTGCAGCATATCTCCAAAGGTCTCGTATGCATGTGTGTGTGGTGTGTGAACACATGTAGCCTAGTGGTTAGACACGTTCACTCATAATCATAAGATCATTGTTTCAATTTCCATACCAACTGTGTGATGTATTCTTGAGCAAAACTCTTCATTTCACACAGCTCGTATTCACTCATCTGTAAATGGGTTGCATTATGATGAACTAGCCTTCCGATAATAAGGAAATATTGGCCTGCTTGCCTTGCCAGTGGTGTGGCATCATTTGAAAGAGAAAATGATGCAAAGCGCATTGTGACAAGTAATATATAATAACATCTGATAGTCTGGTCAATCATATAATATATGTGATACACACACACACATATACACACATGAGTAAGTACATAAATGCAAAACAAGGTGGGAAAAATAGTACTTGGATACTGAAGGTAGAGTAATATGCTTTTGTATTAAAGCTGACAAAAATCTTCATAGTAAGATCACAACTGTCTGACAGTAAAATGAAACTCTGAGTAACTGTTTGGGAAGGTTTATTTCAGCTTTAAGAAAACATATATAGGTGAAGGTGTGGCTGTAAGGTAAGAAGCTTGCTTCCCAACCTCATGGTTCTGGGTTCAGTCCTACTGCATGGCACCTTGCTTGAGCAAGTGTCTTCTACTATAGTCTCAGGCCAACCAAACCCCTGTAAGTGTATTTGTTAGGCAGAAACTAAAAGAAGCCCATCGTATATCTATATGTGTATATATATATATATATATATATATAATATATATATTATTTATGTGTGAGTGTGATTTTCCCCTCTGCCACCGCTTGACGACTAGTGCTGGTGTGTTTATGTCCCCGTAACTTTGAGGTTTGGCAAATGAGACCAATAGATTATGTACTAGGTTTACAAAGAATAAGTCCTGGGGTCCATTTCTTCGACTAATATCCTTAAGGCAATGCTCCAGCATGGCCACAATCAAATGACTGAAACAAGTAAAAGAATAAAAGAATATATAATATACATATACATACATACACGCGCGCGCACATACACACACACACACTGGGTAACCGTGTATCCCCTCTACTGCTGCACACCTATTTCCGCCCTAATTCTTGATTACTCTTTATTTCTCCTTGCTCTTCTCTCTGGCTAGGTAACAGTCTCTCCTTTACAGCAGCACACCTGTTTCTGTTTGCTTTCTTGTTACCTTTCTCTTACACTCTCTCTCTCTCACTCTCTCTTTCCTCTCCTTCCTTCTCCCACTCTCTCTCTCCCTCTCTCTCTTTCTCTTGGTTGGGTAACCATGTACCTCCTCTATTGCAAGACACCTATTTCTGCCATTCTGCCCCTCTGTCACACTCTAATCTTTCATCATCTGACACAAGATCACATCATCCCATGCCCCATCCCCTCTCAAAATTCCTTGTCTTGCAAGTTAGTTGGTGACCCTGTCAGTGCTGGTGCCATGTAAAAAAGCATCCAGTCCACATTGTGAAGTGGTTGGCATTTGGAAGGGTATCCAGCCGTAAAAACCATGCCAAAACAGATACAGTAGACTGGTGTTAGTCTTCTACCTGGCTTGCTCCTGTCAAACCATCCAACCCATGCCAGCATGGAAGATGGACACTAAATGATAATGATTATGATATGTATATGTGTGTGTTGGGTATTTGTACATGCCTTTTTACTGTTTTCTTGCCTTGACTTCATATGTTAGTTTTAAGCAAGAGTCACTGTCACATAAGCAGTGTTGTTCATTTTCTAATCTTCCATGGAAACATGCGTCTTCAAGATAAAATATTATTGTTTCAAGACAGAACTGGTGACAGCAATGGCATCTGGTCACAGAAACTCCACCTCAACAAATTCCATCCGAACCATATTTGCATGGAAATGTAGATATCAAAATGTTGTTGATGATACACACAAACATACAGAAACACCATGGAATATTCAGCCATTATGCAAAGTAGTCATGACATAAATAAATAAATAAATAAATAAATAAGTAAATAAATAAATAAGTAAATAAATAAGTAAATAAATAAGTAAATTAATAAAATAAGTAAATGAATAAAATAAGTAAATAAAATAAATAAATAAGTAAATAAATAAAATAAATAAAATAAGTAAATAAATAAATAAGTAAATAAATAAATAAATAAGTAAAAAATAAAATAAGTAAAATAAATAAATAAAATAAGTAAATAAATAGGTATAAGCATGGCTGTGTGGTAAGAAGTTTGCTTCCTATTCACATGGTTCTGGGTTCAGGCCCTCTGTGTGGTACCTTGGTCAAGTGACTTCTACTATAGCCTTGGGCAGACCAAAGTCTTGTGAATGGATTTGGTAGACAGAAACTAAAATAACTAAGACGGCGAGCTGGCAGAAACATTAGCACGCCGGGTGAAATGCGTAGCCGTATTTCGTCTGTCGTTACGTTGTGAGTTCAAATTCCGCCGAGGTCGACTTTGCCTTTCATCCTTTCGGGGTCGATAAATTAAGTACCAGTTACGCACTGGGGTCGATGTAATCGACTTAATACCTATGTCTGTCCTTGTTTGTCCCCTCTGTGTTTAGCCCCTTGTGGGTAATAAAGAAATAGGTATTTCGTCTGCCGTTACATTCTGAGTTCAAATTCCGCTGAGTTCGACTTTGCCTTTCATACTTTTGGGGTAGATAAATTAAGTACCAGTTACACACCGGGGTCGATCTAATCGACTTAATCCCTTTGTCTGTCCTCTCTATGTTTAGGCAATAAAGAAATAAGAAACTAAAAGAAGCCCATTGTATATGTGTGTGTGTGTGTCTCTATGTCTGTGTTTGTTCTCTACCACTGCCTGACAACTGGTGTTGGTTTGTTTACATCCTTGTAATTTAGCAGTTCAGCAAAAGTTCGAATAAGTACCATCTTCAAAAAAAAAAAAATGTCCTGGTGTCAATTTATTTGACTAAAAATTCTTAAAGGCGGTACCCCAGCATGGCCGTAGTTTAATGACTGAAGCAAGTAAAAGAGTAAAAGATGAAATAAATACAAGGAAGAACTGAAATAAATCTAAAATATTTTGTTTCCATTTTCAGAAGAAAGATATGAATTTGCAAAGCGTATCAAAATTGGAATTGAAAAATTACAGAAGGTTGTATTATTTTAATATTTTAGTTTTTTTTTTTTAATTGATATATTTTTAATGAATGTTAAACTGACAGAGAGAGAGAGAGAGAGAGTAAAAAAGAAAAAAAACTCTAAAAATAAAATAAAATTAAACAAAAATTGATGTAAGTTTTCAAAACGATGAGTGATAGTTGTATGTATGTGTATGTGTGTGGGGTTTGTGTATGCATGTGTGTGTGGAGGGTTATGTGGCTGGATGGGGGAGAGAGGTGTTCATGTATGTGTATGTGTATTTTTGTTTATGTATAAGTGTGTGTGTCTATGTATATCTGTGTGTGTGCCTGAGTGTGTGCATATAAGTTAAGTTAATTTTTTGGCTCAAAAAGCAAAAAGCAAGACCATGTAGGGGGACATGGAGTTATGTACAGGGAGGGTGTTCATGCAAAGAGTTCAGGCCATTTCTGGTCAAGAGAGGCTTTGAACCGAGCGATCGTAACTATCTCGTCTGGCAGCTTGTTCCACGGATCCGCAACCTGGATGGAGAAAGCCCCTCGCCTTTGATTGAGATGAAATCGTCGCACATAGAGCTTTTCGGAGTGACCCCGCAGCCGACGCTCTGGAGCAGGTGTGAAGAACAGCTCTTTCAAGAGGTTACACTTTCTGCTTATGATGTTGTGAGCGAGAATGAGATCATCACGGCGTCGTCGTTTTTCTAGAGAATAAAGGTCAAGCGTCTTCAGCCTTTCTTCATAAGACAAATGCTTGAGACCAAGAACCATGCGGGTAGCCAGCTTCTGGACTCTTTCGAGATGATGTATGTCTTTGAGAAGATAAAAAGAAGAGGCTTGAATCCTGTACTCACCAGCGTGACATAGAGCGGTAGGAATATGGCTGCTGTGAGCATTCCAAATGACCGTCGAATCAAAAACAGAACTCTGCGTGTTTTGTTGGCAGCATGGACGCACTGGGCCGAAGGCAAAATGGAAGAATCCACCAAGATACCCAGGTCCTTTACCTGGTCGGTCCTCTCCAGCAGCAGACGACCCGGTTTGAAATCAAGTTGAGTTACAGGAGAGGAGCCAACAGGCAGATGACAGCACTTTGACACATTCAGACACAGGTCCCATTCGTTAGACCATCTCCAAACTTGGTGGAGGCATTGATGAAGATCATCTATATCACCACGAGGAGCGACCAGTTTGACATCATCGGCAAATAGAAGGGTGTGTTGCGTGAGGTCGTCGGGCAAGTCATTTATGAAGACTAAAAACATTAAGGGCCCAAGCACTGAACCTTGAGGCACGCCACTGCTCGCACTGGAGACGTCGGACAGCAAACCATTAACTTGGACTTGGAAGGAGCGATCTGAGAGGAAGGCACCAACCCATCGTACAATATCTGGATGGAAACTATATGCTTGAAGCTTAACAAGTAATAGGCGGTGGTTAACCGAGTCAAAAGCTTTGGCAAAGTCCAATAAAACGATGTCAACAGCATCACCATCATCCAGGATACGCGTCACCAATTCTTCCATTACCAGTAAGTTGCTCAAGCATGACCTCTTCGGCACGAAGCTGTGTTGGGAATCAGAGATAGAGGCTGTGTTTTGGAGGTGGAGCACCATACTTTTCTTAAGGATGGTTTCGAACATCTTGCTGATTATTGAAGTAAGGGAAACTGGTCGGTAGTTAAGCTGGTCTTCGCGGCTCCCTTTCTTGAAAATTGGGCAGATTATCGCTGTTCTCCAGTCCACAGGTATAACACCCATTGCCAATGACATATTGAATAGAAGTGTTAAATGCTCGCAGATGACTGGAGCCAATGCTTTGATAACCTATGGGTGTATGCTGTCAGGGCTGTGACCCTTGTTGACATCAAGGCCTTGAATAACGTGTTCAACTTCGTCCCGAGTGATGACCAATCTAGGCATTGGTGGTACTGATCTATCAAATGGAGGGGGTTAACAACCATCATGTTTGAAAATTGTTGGAAAAGCCTTGGCAAATAACTGACTCTGCTGATAAGGGTCCTCAATTGATACACTTGTTGAGTCTACCAATGTTGCAATTTGGTTGTTCAAGCGGGAATTCCGTTGGACATGGGCAAAGAAGGTTTTTGGATTGCGACTGGCGTTTGCCGCGATTCTGTATTCTTATCTGAAGCGTTCTTCCTTTTCAATTTTCACGGCTCAGTCTCATATACACACACATATATATATATATACATACATAGATGCATACATACATATATAGAATTTTGAGGTATATATGTATATAGGCCAAAACGATTCGAGAGGATTTATAATTTCTTAGGTGTCATAGTGAGAATATCTCTCTTCATTTGCAGAGTGGAGAGAAACTTGGCAAACTTGAGGTAGAGAAGCGTCAAGCTGTGGAAAATGAAGATTATGATAAAGCGCAGATGAAGAAAATACAGATCTTTGAATTGAGGTTACAGCTTTATGAAGAAGTCAAGATCAAAACACTTCTGGAACTTCCACAGGTTTGGTGATAAAAATGGAATATTTCATCATCATCACCATCATCATCATCATTGCTGTCATTGCCTTTGTTGTCATCATCATCATTGCCATCATTAACATACTTATCATCATCGACCCCACTACCACTGCAATCTCTGCCTCCTCTTCATCTTCTGCCTCCTCTTCCTTCTCTTCCACTTTTCTTCTTCCTCCCCCTCTTCCTTACCATCTTTCTCCCCTCATCTTCCTCCTCCTTCTCTCCTCCCCTCTTCCTTCACTTCTTCCCCTTCCTCCTCTTACTTCACTTCCTCCTCCCCTTCCCTTCTTTCTCCTCCTCCCCTTTCCTTCACTTCCTCCTTCTCAACCCCCTTCTCTTCTCTTCCTCTTCCTCCTCCTCTTCCTCCAACCCCCCTTCACTTCCTTCCTTTTCTCTTCTTCCTTCTCTTCTCTGCCTCCCCATTCCCTCCCCTCCCTCCTCTCCTCTCCCCCTCCTCTTCTCTTCCTCTTCCTCCTTGCCTCGCCCCTCTTTTCCCACTCCTCTTCCTCCTCTTTTCTTCCTCTTCATCCTCCTCTCCTCATTAACACCACCACTGCCACCACCACCACCACCATTACCATCACGATGGTATTTTCCAGTCTTCTGTTTGAACACATCTCCAATAGTTTCTGGTTCTTTGCACAATTCCTCACATGGTCTCATCACCCAGAACACTGTAAGCTGCTGCATGTTTATTTATTTTGTCGCTTCAGATGTGATGGTCATGTATGGTTGAAGTGATTTTTATTATTATGTACTGAGACAGAGGTTGTGCATAGGAGGCCTCCACCCTTCATTTTTGGTTGTGGAAGTGGTTGCGGAACTTTGGTTGTGGAAGTATTTGTGGAACTTTGATTGTGGAAGTATTTTTGGAACTTTGGTTGTGGAAGTATTTGTGGAACTTTGGTTGTGGAAGTGGTTGTGGAAGCAGTTGTGGAAATGGTTGTGGAACATTGACTGTGGAAGTGATTGTGGAACTTTGGTTGTGGAAGTATTTGTGGAACTTTGGTTGTGGAAGCAGTTGTGGAAATGGTTGTGGAACATTGACTGTGGAAGTGGTTGTGAAACTTTGGTTGTGGAAGTATTCGTCGAACTTTGAAGTGAGGCTAAAAAACGACTTCATTAAAAAAATCAAAGAAAAACTGCTTTAAAATTTCATGTAACAGTTTTTTTACTCTAATTTACCTGTATTCTTTTTTTTTTAACTTTCAGACCCAATCTAAAGAACTTATAGCATCAGGTATGTATAAATGTGTGCATGTATGTGTGTGGCAGGTATGTAGCTTAGTAGTTAGTGTGTTTGTTTTACATTCGCAAGGTCGTGAGCTGTGGTGGTTCATGTATAGGAACTGTGGAACTGCAGCACCCTTTATTTCCACTCAATATTATCGATAACAGTCAATATAATGAATCCTTTTTTTCTTTAAGTCTTTCTTTATATTTGTACATTATAAATCCTTAAGCTTAATGTCAGTAGCCATCCCCTAGTTTATGAAAAAAATATAAAAATCCTTGTACAGAACTGTGCACTTCGCAGTTCCAATGATGTGGTGCACATGCTCACATGTCTAAGATAGGAAGCTTCACACTAGGGAGAGAGAGCACTGCATGGACAACAGTGCCAGGTGAAAGGTAGTGTTTCTTTTTGACTGTATGTGTTGTGCTTAAAAACATGTTTATATTCTTGAATGGGATAAAGTGTAGAATTAGATTATTATCCTGATTCCAGCTTCAGTGTTGCTGCCAGGATTTGAAAAAAAGGGCACAGTCCCTTGCCTTTTTTTTGTGATTTAGGGGGGATTTTTGAAAAACAAAGGGGAATTCGTAGCAGTGTTCAGTGAACAAATTAAACACACTACCTGGCACTGGCTAAAACGTGAACCGATCAAGTTTATGTATAAATATTCTTTTTATATGTTTCTTTCCTTTTACACAATATTAAAACAACGGCTAAAAATTTTCTGAAGCAGCACCCCCGTTAATTTTATCTACAAGCTGCCACTGGTCGTGAGTTCAATTCTAGGCAATACGTTGTGTCTTTAAACAAGACACCTTATTTCATGTTGCTCCAGTCCACTCAACGGGCAAAAATGAATAGTACTTGTATTTCAAAAGGTCAGCCTTGTCACACTCTGTGTCACGCTGAATCTCCCTGAGAACTATGTTAAGGGTACATGTGTCTGTGGAGTGCTCGGCCACTTGCACATTAACTACATTAGCAGGCTGTTCTGGTGATCAGATCAACTGAAACCCTCGTCATCATAACCAACAAAGTGCCAGTTATGTGTGTGTGTCTGTATGTGTGTAGGAATTCATTAAGTTGAGATATATATATATGTATATTGTTTCATGTTGTTGCAGTCCATTCAGTTGGCAAAAATGAATTGTACCGTAATTCAAACAGGGCCAGCCTTGTCACATTCTGTGTCCAGCTGAATCTCCCCGAGGACTACATTAAGAGTACACATGCCTGTGGAATACTCAGCCACCTTCCTCTTAATTTCATGAGCAGGTTGTTCCGTTAGTCAGATCAACTGGAACCATTGTTGTCATAACTAACAAAATGCCAGTTATGTTTGTTTGTGTGTGTGTGTGTGTGAGAGAGAGAGAGAGAGAATATGTGTGTATAATGCATTACTTTTCCTTCCTTTTCACCAGTTTATGCCACTATAAATCCAACCTCAATAAAATTAACTCTGAGATGTAAAATTATAGATAAACTAAAACTGTTGGACCAGACTGAACCAGTTAAGCCTTGTGAACCGAGAATATACTTAAAGGACCACAAACAGAAATTTTTTGATAACCCATCAGTTTGACTCATATACTCTATTAGAGTACACATCAGTCATTTACGTAAAACTATACTAGATAGAATTATACCTTAACTGATTCCTATGATACCCTTTAATTTATGGTCAAATACAGGTGAGGTCATACAGTGGTTTACCTCTTTAGATAATAAATGTAAGTACTCCTTTCTACAATTCAATATTAATGCAAATTATTTTAGCCTTTCCCCTATACTTCTTTGTAAAACTTTAACTTTTGCTAGGAATTTTTCTAGAGATAAAATTGATAAAGTCTTATTGACTTTGAGGGTAAAGCGTGGATGAGATGTGGCACCCCTAATAATTTTGATATTGCCATAGGATCTAACAACTTGGCCCAGGTCACTGATGTCATTAGTATCTACCTCCTACTCTGTCTCAAGAATATGTTCCCTAATATTCATGGTAGTCAGTTTCTGGTAGGTTGGGGTCAAAATGGTTAGTCCTTTTTAACCATATTTCTGTTGAAATTCACTTTGTTTTAATGAATTGGGAAAAGAGTAGAGAATTTTATAAAATAACTTTGTCATCATTAAATAGGTGTTTGGAACATAAATTAACACAGAATTTTGATGGAAGATTTTGATTTAAATAATTTAAACTTTTTGTTACCATTTATCAGTTGCCTTTGTTACAATTGATCTTGAAAATAATGAAGAATTTAGTGAAATAACTTTATTATTACTAAGCAGGTGTTCAGAGCATCATCTAACAGGAAATTTTCGATGGAAGAAGGTTTTAATTTGATCTCTTTAAAACAAGGAATTTGTCTCATAGAACTTGGGATGGTCTGAGGTGGGAGCTGGTGTGAGAATGGTTAAATGTTTCTTTAAACGATAACAAAGAAAGCAAAAAGGTGATAATTAATTCTTCGTCTTTCTGTTTTAATATTCAGAACTGTTTAAAGAAACCGAACCGATTCTGTCTCCTCTGAATATTGATACCGCAGAACAGGGTATGGTTTCATCTCAAAGACCTCCACCACCACCACTGTCTCCTCATTCAGATTATGATGAAAGACCTCCTCCTCCTCCCCCTCCTCGTTCTGAATATGATGAAAGGCCACTTCCAGTGACAAAGAAGTAAGCAACATGAGTATTATACATATAATAATAATAATAATGATAATTACTATTCATTTCATTTCAAATGTTTAAATGCTACAGTATGTGTGTGTGTGTGTTTGTATGTAGGTAGGTATATGTG
>NC_043016.1:10816326-10848826 GCF_006345805.1 Octopus sinensis | reverse complement strand
AGTGGGACTGAACCTGGAACCATGTGGTTGGTTAGCAAGCTACTTACCACACAGCCACTCCTAGCTATGGGGATTCACCAGAATAAAATAATAATCAAAGGGGTCCATAGATATAAAAAAAAAAAGTGGTTGAGAACCCCTGCTTTAGATGTATGTATTGGTATGAAACAGCTACACAGTAGAACTGAACCTGGAACCATGTGGCTGGGAAGCAAATTTCTTACCACACAGCCATGCATGCGCTAAGTATAGAATCCTTAATGAACCAAAAAAGAATTCGGGGTGTGAAGGGATGGAAGGGGTAGGGTTGTAGATAGGAAGGAATTATCTCTATCTCTTCTCTATCTCTATATATATAAACGGCACTTTGTCTGTCTGTGTGTCTGTGTGGCTGTCAGGTTGTACCCTCACCCTGACCACGGCTTTCAACCGATTCTGATGAAACTTGACACACCCATAGCCCAATGTCATAATTCAAAACTACCGCAGCGAAAATTTTGAAAAGTTCCCCCAGTTCTGAAAAAAATCGATAAATTCAACATGGGGTCAAGAATCTAAGCTTTTTATATGCAACACATTTTCTGTCGGGAGACAGCAAGGAACATCGTATACATAGAAGTATTCGAGTGAAGAGAAGACATGGCAACCTACACATGCACGTTTGTTCCCTAGAGGGAAAGAACTAGATTGGGATTAGTCGTTGCCTACTAGGGGCTCTTACATACCCAGGCAACGCCGGGCTATGCTGCTAGTATTCTATAAAAAGTGGCAGTCATAAATTTTAATCTCTTTTTTGATTTTCCGAACCTTTACTTTTACTGTTTTTTGGGGTTCCTTTTTTTCTTTATTTTTTTCTTTGAGCCTTTAATAAATTTCTTTCTGTTGGTTATAATATACTTTAGAAAGCAAAGATGATATCGAACCTTTAACAGAGAAAGATATGCGAGAAGCTTCAGCAGCCATCAATGTATTTGGCATGCATTTGGTAAATATATGTATTTTTCTTTTGTTTCTTAAGAATTTCATTTTATTTGCATTTTTTCTTTTTCATTTTTTTTTGTTGTTATATTTAATTTCTGAAAATTTTTGTTTACTTTATTGGATAAATTTTCAAATAGCATCATTGTAAAACCATCCAATCACTCAACCATTTCCTCTGCACCCACCCACTACTCCTGGGAGGGTCATGGGTTGTAAAGTCCTCTGGCATCTCCTCCATAGGGTCCTATCAGAAGCTGTAATGAAAGAATCCTTAGGCATCTCCTCCTCCATAGGGTCCTATCAGAAGCAACTGTCATTATACTTTCTAAATGGAACTCCAAGCATGACCTACCAAGACTATGGATATTATCCAACCATTCCATTCTTGGTCTACCCCTAGGTCTCTTGCCAGACATAGGGATAATCCTCAGGCATCTCCTCCTCCATAGGGTCTTATCAGAAGCAGTTGTCATTATAATTTCTAAATGGATCCCCAAGCATTACCTACTAAGACTGTGGATATTATTCAACCGTTTCATTCATTATGTGAAGGTGCATGGCTTAGTGGTTAGAGCGTCAAGCTTACGATCGTGAGGTTGTGAGCTCGAATCCCAAATTGGGCTGCATGTTGTGTTCTTCAGCAAGACACTTTATTTCACACATTGCTCCAGTTCACTCAGCTGTAGAAATGAGTTGCGACGTCACTGGTGCCAAGCTGTATCGGCCCCTTTGCTTTTCCCTTGGGTAAACACTGGTGGTGTGGAGAGGGGAGGCTGGTATGCATGGGCGACTGCTGGTCTTCCATAAACAACCTTGCCCAGACTTGTGCCTGGGAGGGTAACTTTCTAGATGCAATCCCATGGTCTGTGTCTCAGACGGAGGTCTCAGATCATTCTTGGTCTACCCCTAGGTCTTCTGTTGGTTGGTTTGGCTTATTATATTTAACTGTATAAAAACAATAACGAAAACAAAAATACCCAGTTGGGGTCCACTTCAGTACTCCACCTCCTGCATGTTGACTGGGTAGTACCTTTAATTCTATGCAGAGTTTTGGCCACAATGTACAGCACCTTGTGAACAGGTGTCTTCTGTTGACATCTACATTCTCACCCACTCCTCTTCCTCATCATCATCTTTCCCCTTCCTCTTCTTTTTCTCCCCTCCCATCATCCCATCTGTCCATCCTCCCATCCTCATTCTCTCATTGTCCCCTTTTATCAATCTTCCTTGTCCTCCTCCTGGTCATTGTAGTGGCCATCACCATCATTGCTGCCACCACTGCCATCACCATGTTACTGCCACCACACCACAACTACTACTACCAAAACAGCCACCACCACCACCACTACCAACACCAGAGATTAGAATCAAACCAAGAACCAACCATATCATTGCAAATTAAGCTTCTCAGTCACATGACCATATCTAAATCTGCATTACCATTTTGTAATAATATTTTCTTTTATTTCCAATTTCATATAAAAATGATCAAGTAAGAAAACAAAAGAAAAACAAAACAAAAATCAATTAAAAAGAAACTATTTATATATAGAATAAGTCATAAAAAAGTACAAAAAGTACATAAATTATATTTGTATTATATTTGTATTATATTTGTATTATATTTGTATTATATTTGTATTATATTTGTATTATAATGCAAGTATCATGTTGTACTTTTGTTTTCTTATTTCGTATGACTAAATATAACCAAATTGTCACATTTTTAACATTTTAAATTGAATCTAAAACTTAATTTATATGCTATTATTTTACGATAGAATATTTAATTAGAAATTAGAAACACACAAACTTCTGGTTTTAGCTTTAGTTTAAAATCAAAAGCCACAATCACCCCTCTTTCCCAACCCTTAATCACTTTACATCGTTTTACTCACAAAAAAAAATGAAAATGAAAAAAAAAATATAAAAAAGCAAACAAGAAAGAAAGGAAAAAGCATTGAAATAATAATTATCGGAATCGTTATAATAATTTCACTTTTTGCACCTAGATTCTCATAATATATCCATAACTATAATCATTGGCTTCATGCAGAACGATTATCTGATAATCTGCAGGCAATCGTGTTAATTGCTTTCAAATTATTGTTATAAAAGATTATTATGTTTAATCGTAATTGAACACGTTTTGGTTTCTTAAGCACACTTGACACCTCTCACTCGCTGCACTGTTTGTGTTTCCATGTTGCAGCAGCAACTCCAACCGGTCGTTTCGTTTTGCTTTTGTTTTCATGTTTATTCTGAGAGTGATTTAACTGCTGTGTTTATAAGAAGGTGTGTGCGGCTTAGTGGTTACGGTATTTGCCTCTCAATCATTAGGTCTTGAGTTCGATTCCTTGAGCAAGACACTTTATTTCACATTTCTCCAGTCCACTCAGCTGGCAAAAACAAATTGTGCCTGTATTTCAAAGGGGCCAGTCTTGTCACATTCTGTGTGTCATGCTGAATCTCACTGAAAACTACATTAACGGTACATATGTCTGTGGAGTACTCAGCCACTTGCATGTTAATTTCATTAGCAGGCTGTTCCATTGATTGGATCACTCAGAAACTTTGTCATGTAACCAATGGAATGCTAGTATTATAAGAAATAATATGATGCCAGTAAATCCAAACAACCAGTTTTTGGTTTTATAACAATGTCTTGTGTGCATCATATCCAGTTTGTTATGCTTAATGCCTCAAATTTGTACTTTGTACCTTAAATCACAAGTTTTGCATTTCATATCACATCCCTCAAAATTTGTAGCTTGTATCTCAAGCAAGAAGTTTTGAGCCATGTGCCATGTGCTACAAATTTTGTGCCTTGTAGCTTGAGTTGAGTTTTGTCCCTCGTACTACAATTTTTGTGCCACTTGCCTTTGTGTCACAAATTTTGTATCTTATACCTCATACCACAAGTTTCGAACAATGTACTTTGTACTCAAATTTCGTGCCTTGTACCATGTACTACAATTTTCTTATCTTGTGTCTTTTACGAGTTCTGTGCCTCATTCTTTAAATTTTATGCCTTGTACTTTGTACCAAAAATTTTTTCCTTATTCCACACACCACAAACTTTTGTACTTCATACTACAAGTTTTATGCTTTGTGCTATATACCTCAAATTTTATTCCTTATGCCATGTATCATAAATTTCATATCTTGTATCTCATACATGTTTTGTGTCCCATGCCAGAAGTTTATACCATGTGCCATGTACTATAAATTTTGTTCTTCATGCCATGTGTCATAAACTTTGTACCTTGTGTCTGATACAATTTTGTTCCTTGTTCCTTGGACCTCATTTACACCACAAATTTTGTGCTTTGTATCGATGCATTATACTCAGTGCTTATTTTCTTGCCAATAGAAATTTGTATTCTATTATTTTCTGCTATGATTTCAGGTATCTAAAACTTACTCAAAAAGTTATGCTCATCGTGAAGAAGCTCTGGAAAGTTTATCACAGCAAATCAGGCAGCATGCCATCAATGAGGATGCCCGAACAATTCTAAGGGCATTAATTCTTCCAATAAAGAGAGGTCTTGAAGATCAAGTTCATGCAGTGAGTAGTTTTATTATTTCCTCTAAGGCAATGACAAGTGACCAAGACCTTTGGCCTTATGCCATGCTTGTGAAGACCTGTCAAGGCATATGAAATCATAGTTGTGGCCAATGCTGGTGCTATGTAAGTGGTACCTGTGCCAGTGGCACATAAAGAGTACCTATTGCACTCTTGGAGTGGTTGGCATTAGAAAGAGCATCCAGCTGTAGAAACCATGCCAAATCAGATTGGAACCTGGTACAACTCTCCAGCTTACTAGTTTCAGTCAAGCAGTCCAAACCATGCCAGCATAGAAAGCAGACGCTAAATGATGATGATAATGGTGATGATGACAATGATGATGATGATAACGATGATGATGGAAATTTATCTGTTATATGTAAATTGTATGCTTAAGAAAAAAAAAAGTCTCCTAGACAAAGTTTATGAGGTGCATGATTAATGTAATATTGGATACGATATGCAACCATTACATGTAATTCAAAACCAGAAGTTAAATTCCACATTCAATGGTAAAAATAAGCTAAAATCTATTATGTTCAGGTTTGAGGCTAAAGTTGCTTCCAAGTGATCTCTGGAACTGATTAGCTAAGCTGATGAAATGTAGAATAAAGATTTCTAAGTAGAAATACATCAAAATTCACTTGCAGGTGAACTTAAACTCATTATCTCCATGTTTTAATTATGTAACAAATATTCTTTCTATAAATTTTTTTTCTTTGCAAGAATGAGCAACAACTTTGGAGATATTTCAGTTTTGTTATTACCGTATCAGCTTAACAGACTCCAGCATATTTACCTAAGTAGTGCTAAAGGAATCGTCATCATCATCGTTATCACCATCATCATCACCTCCACCATCATCGTTGTCGTCGTTGTCATCATCATTGTTTAATGTCCCTTTTGTCATACTGGTATGGGCTGAATGGTTCTACATGTAATGACAAGCCACCCAACCCATGACATTGTACCAAGTTCCAATGCCTACTTTGTAATGGTATCTACAACTGGATGCCCTTCCTAATGCCAACCACTCTAGAGAGTGTACTGATGAAATTTTTTCACAGCACCAGCACTGGTAAGGTCTCCAGGTACCAGCATGACAAAATCCATCAACTGATGAATGGGGTAAAGAATTGAGGGATAAGAAATAAGTATAGAAGGTCAGGAACAGATGTCTTGCTGAAGGGGTGACTTATAGGCTTCTTCATCTGAAAGGAGAGGGAGAGAGAGATTGAGTGAGTGAGAGAGAGAAAGATGTGGCCAAGCTACAAGGTGAATGTGAGAAAGAGATATAGGGTAAAGCAGCAGAAATGATGGATGGGTCAGTATGTAAATATAAAAGTATAACCACTGATTAGCTTGGAAAGTTAGAATTGTTTAGAAAACAATATTGCTCTTTAACTAATATATTATTAACTTTTCTTCTTCATATAATTATCCCATGTTAGTTAAAATTTATGACTCTAACCATGTACAGAAAATAGATTCCATCACATGCTGGGGTGGGGGGAGAGAACTAGAAGTAGTTGATAGCTTCCATTACCCAGGTAAACAGGTTAGTAGTAGGGGTGGATGCTCTGAGAGCATAGCTGCTAGAATATGATTAGACTAGGCAAAGTTTAGAGAGTTCCTACCTCTGCTGGTAACAAAGGCCTCTCGCTCATTGAAAGGCAGACTGTATGATACCTGTGTGTGAAGAGCCATGCTACATGGCAGTGAAACATGTGCTGTAACTGCAGAGGACATGTGTAGGCTAGTATGCTCTGCTGGATGTGTAATGTCAGTATGCATACACAACAGAGTGTAAGCATCCTGACAGAAAAGTTGGACATAAGAAGCATCAGATGTGGTTTGCAAGAGAGACAACTGTATTGGTATGGTCATGTGATGTGTATGGATGAGGACAGCTGTATGAAGAAGTGTTGCACTCTAACAGTGGAGAAAACCTGTGGAAGAGGTAGACCCAAGAAGATATGGGACAAAGTGGTGAATGTTGGGCTTCATGGAGGTTTATGATTTGTGCCATATACCTCAAATTTTGTTCCTTGTGCCATGTATCATAAATTTCATATCTTGTATCTCATGCCAAATACTATAAATTTTGTTCCTCATGCCATGTGCCATAAATTTTGTGCCCTGTGCCTGATACAATTTTTTTCCTTGTTCCTTGAACCTCATTTACACCATAGGTGACTGAGACCCTTGGTGATATGCCATGTTTGAGAAGACACATCAAGCCATGTGAGATCATAGTCATGGCCAATACCATTATCACATAACTGGCCCTTTAAAAGCACCCTTCAAACATTGGATGATATGCTGTGTTTGTGAAGACCTGTCAGGCCAAATGAAATTGTAGTCGTGGCTGATGCCAATGTTGTCTGACTGGCACCCATGCTGGTGGCATGTGAAAAAAGACCTCTGGTTATATACCATTCTTATGTAGACCTGTCAAGCCAAGTGAGACCGTAGTCATGGCTGATATCAATGTCAGATAAATGGCACTCATGCTGGCGGCATGTGAAAAACATCCACTACACACTTGGAGTGGTTGGTGTTAGGAAGGGCATCTAGCTGTAGAAACCTGGTGCAGATCCCCGGCTTACCAGTTTTCAAGTGAAGCCGTCCAACCCATGCCAGAATGGAAAACAGACGTTAAATGATGATGATGATGATGATGACTATTCCAACAGACAACTATCAAGAACTAGAGGAGGATATCTACAAATTCTGTTATAAACTATGATTGGTTGAGATTTTTGTCGATGAAAATAGTGAGTCTGATGAATATCTGGTTAGGAATGAATCAAAATACACCCCAACAGAAACAAGAAATATTCCTCCACACCAATATATTGATATGCTTTGCAAACCTCCAAATTAAGCAGAATACTTATGTTCGACAAAATATTATCAAATCAGAGAAGGTTGCACCTTTAACAATTCCAAAACGATGAAACAAGAGTCACCAGCCATGCTTCTAAAAATGGTGCTTTTGACATATTAAGTGATGAATGTTATCAACATTTAGCTGAGGATCAACTGGGAAATATAACCTTTTATTTAGAAATGCCTGCAAATATACATCATTGTATTGTGAAGCAGCTCTGCAAAATTGGTTTTAAATCATCATAATTCATTTACTGCTGAGGAAAAAGATTGCCTTATCAATATTGAACTAAAGCCTGGCAACTAATATGGCTTACAGAGAATACATTGGTCAAGGAAATTAATAATGCAGTGAAAGAAGTAGGTGGTGAATATGTAAAATTGCTATAACCATGAGAAGGTTTTATTAGGCATGACATTGATTTCCTGTTGCAATTATCCAAAATAACAGGAACATATTTGTTGTTGGTTCATTTTGATGTAGTAGGCCTCTACTTGAATATTCCACATGATTTAAGAATTACAGTAATCAAATATTGTGCCAAAATACATGCAGTGATTCTGAGTAGATTCACCATAGACTTTATATTAGATAGTATCGGCCTTTTTCTTGAGAACAATACTTTTTTTTTTCAGTAAGGAAAATTATCTACAAATTAGAGATGCTGCCATGGGAACCAAATTTGATCTAGAATAGGCAACCCCAGTAATGGGAAACTTGGAACAAAACTATATCAAAATGTAATGGAAAACTGTGACTAAATTTAGGAGATATATTGAGGGCACATGGAAAGATTTTCTTTCTGGCTGTTTTCTAATTTGGACAAAATTTGTAGATGTTTCAGCGTCCATGTGCACAATTTATTGCAAGCCTTGAAATTGTAACAAGGATGAAGGTCTCTGGAACACTTGAGGGGTGCTGGCCTTATGCTGTTACATTAAATTATTTGTTGGAAGGAAAACCAAGACTTCGAATATCTTCAACAGCAATAAATATTTATTTTTCTGGATTCGCAAATGATATATATACATATATTTCCTTCAGGGCAAAACTAGTCACATTAGTTAACTTGTGTGAGCCAAATGCTGTCTCATTCCAGCATAGAAGGAGCTTCTCTATGTGTTGGCTTGCTTGAGAGAACCTTGAGTCGTGTCCACTCAATTCGGCTGCTGCTTCGAAAAAGACAGATCCAGCAGGAAATCTTTCTGTTGGTAGTTCTCTGCACATGCACATGAGGGAACTTCCGGTGGCCTACCGGAAGTAATTCAACTCTGCACATGCGTGCTGAAGACTTCCAAAATAGCGTCACTACAAAATTTATAAAAGAGATGAGTGCTTCAAAATTACCACTTCTCAACAAAAACGGTAATTAAAAGTTTCACCAATATCACAATAGATATACACTATTATAAGAAACCAACAACCAAAAAACAGACACATGTTGGAGCTTCAAATTATACCACTTAGTATATGCAAAATGTAGCATCCTGTCTAGCCAGGAGATTTTATTGTTGATGATGGAATTTTAGAGAAAACTGACCCACTGAAGTCATGGGATTTCTACTTTGTGCTCCAGCATGGCTACAACTCCTGTTTCATGACTGAAACATATAAAAGAAATAAAAGAAAGAAGCAAAAATACCTTCTCTTACTTATACAAAATGGTATTGATTATGTAATACAAATGTTCATGAAATAACTCTGAGTGACCCCCCACCTCAACCCCCCCAAAAAGAACTTAGAACCAAGATTTATTACTTTTTGTAATGACCCAAATTCACAGAACAGTAATACATTTAATGTTACCAAATTATCAAAGTGATAAATTAAAGAATTTAATTACCAGCTTGTTCAAAGCAGATGACAAAAACTCAAAACAAAAGTTGACAAAGGAAAAATTCAATTTAAATAACAGTAACAAAAACTTCATGATATCTAAGTGCAATGACAAATGTTTTAGTGCCAATCAATTTAAATATGTTGATCATTATATCAACACTTAAACTGAAGGACAAATATTAACACGTGTAAATATGAACCTCAGGGCAGAAACCTAATGTACAGTATTAACTGCTTGACTTGTGAAAAAATATATATTCATCAGAAGCCAGCGCCGCCTTGGCTGGCTTCCGTGCCGGTGGCACGTTAAAAGCACCAACCGATCGTGGCCGATGCCAGACTCCCCTGGCACCTGTGCCGGTGGCACGTAAAAAGCACCCACTACACTCATGGAGTGGTTGGCGTTAGGAAGGGCATCCAGCTGTAGAAACACTGCCAGATCAGACTGGAGCCTGGGCAGCCCCTGGCTTCCCAGACACCGGTCAAACCATCCAACCCATGCTAGCGCGGAAAACGGACGTTAAACGATGATGATGATGATGATGATGATGATGATGATGAAAGGAAATTTACTCTCAGAACACAGAAATACACCAGCAGCAGATTATGGTACTTCAGATCTGACATATCCCTTTCGGTACCCATTTAAAAACATACTGCAATAAAAATTTCTTTGGATTTCCACTTTATAAGCTTTATAACTCAAATGAAGTTATTTAAAGAGTAAAATAGAAGAGTTTTATTGAGAAGTTGAAACCAGTTTCGAATGGATAGGAATGCTGCACTGAATTTGATTTTAATTTGGAAATTACATTCACTAGAAAGAAAGGAGTACAGTAATCCCTCAACTAATAAGGGTGTCATGTTCCCAAATCCCCTGCGATTGGTGAAAATCCGCAAAGTAGAAACAGTACTTTATTTGTTTTGTTTTTTAATTATAATTTGTACACAGGAGTGGCTGTGTGGTAAGTAGCTTGCTAACCAACCACGTGGTTCCGGGTTCAGTCCCACTGCGTGGCATCTTGGGCAAGTGTCTTCTGCTATAGCCCCGGGCCGACCAATACCTTGTGAGTGGATTTGGTAGATGAAAACTGAAAGAAGCTTGTCGTATATATGTATATATATATATATGTGTGTGTGTGTGTGTGTGTGTTTGTGTGTCTGTGTTTGTCCCCCTAGCATTGCTTGACAACCAATGCTGGTGTGTTTACATCCCTGTTACTTAGCGGTTCGGCAAAAGAGATCGATAGAATAAGTACTGGGCTTAAAAAAGAATAAGTTCCAGGGTTGGTTTGCTCGACTAAAAGGCGGTGCTCCAGCATAGCCGCAGTCAAATGACTGAAACAAGTAAAAAAAGAAAGGAAAAGATTTAATTTATTATAAATGCAAAGCAACACCAGAGAAGAATCGTTGTAAGCCTAAATATAACGAACTGTGAAAGGTGAACCACGATAGGTGAACTGCAATAAGGCAAGGTATTACTGTAATGCTGTAAATGTTATTTTTCTGTAGCTATTTAATGATAGTATTTAGTTGTTGTCACTGTTGCCAGGTATTTTAAGTTAATATTCATTTAAGTATTCATCTAGAGTTAGGCGCAGGAGTGGCTGTGTGGTAAGTAGCTTGCTAACCAACCACATGATTCCGGGTTTAGTCCCACTACGTGGCATCTTGGGCAAGTGTCTCTGCTATAGCCCCGGGCCGACCAATGCCTTGTGAGTGGATTTGGTAGACGGAAACTGGAAAGAGCCTGTCGTATATATGTATATATATATATATGTGTGTGTGTGTCTGTGTTTGTCCCCCCTAGCATTGCTTGACAACGATGCTGGGTGTTTACGTCCCCGTCACTTAGCGGTTTGGCAAAAAGAGATCAATAGAATAAGTACTGGGCTTACAAAAAGAATAAGTCCCGGGGTCGAGTTGCTCGACTAAAGGCAGTGCTCCAGCATGGCCGCAGTCAAATGACTGAAACAAGTAAAAGAGTAAGAGAGTTAGTTGCTATGTATATACTTAGCTAGAGGCAACTGTTACTATATAAAAATGCTCAGTGATGGTTGTTACAAAGTCCATGAAGTACTTGTGTAAATACAAAAACAAATTTTAAGAATTGATTGTGAAAATCCATTTATGCTGGTGTTTGATTGATTGATATGTGTGTATTGGTGTATGTAGATGAGTGTGTATGTGTGCATGTGTGTGTATATGTATATATGTGTATATTTATGTATATATATGTGTATAGAAATACAATAAGAGTTTTCCAAACAGGAAAGCGTTGTGCTAGAAAGAGCAGTAGAAATCTCAAGACCACAAAAAAGGATAAATTCACGAAAGGAATGAAAATTAAAAATGTTTACCATCTCAACTATTTCCCACAATATATATGTGTATCTGTATATATATATATATATATGTGTATGTATCTGTTTCCTCGCATACTGTTTTTCTCTGTTATCTTGGTGCGGTACGGTGGATAACTTTAAGACTTTAGCTCTTATTTCTAGCAGGTGGATGCTTGTTAAGCATCCTAACTCTTCGTACAAATTTATAATTCATAGCTATTTAATGCTATTGCGCCTGCGATCCAAGCATGACACTGCTGGTGATATCATCAATTTTAAAATTTATCCACAGATGATATGAACAGTAGTGACATCTGATTTTAAATCTCAATGTTTAAATGTTTTGCTTATATCATCATCATCATCATCATCATCATCATTTAGCGTCCGTTTTCCATGCTAGCATGGGTTGGACTGTTCAACTGGGGTCTGGGAAGCCAGAAGGCTGCACCAGGCCCAGTCTGATCTGGCAATGTTTCTATGTCTGGATGCCCTTCCTAACGCCAACCACTCTGTGAGTGTAGTGGGTGCTTTTTACGTGCCACCGGCAAAGGTGCCAGACGAGGCTGGCAAACGGCCACGATCGGATGGTGCTTTTTACGTGCCACCGGCAAGGAGGCCCGTTGAGGCGGCGATATATATAACTTATAAATACAAGGGTAAAAATTATTAAATATTTTATACCGGTGGTTAGTATGCATAATAAAAGTTAGAAGACATAAATATTTTTCGATATAAACAGTATGTGAGGAAAACAGGTATATACACACATATATATATATATATATATGCATGTACACATATATACATGTACACACTCATGCACACATACACATACACGAAGAGAAAAATCACCATTTGGAGTTCTTACATGCTAAAAATGGCAGTCAAAGCCCCAAACCACACAAAAAAACATTCTTACATTAAAGCACGTTGCTTGTACATGAGCAAGACTTTTGAGTGAATAAAAATTTCAGTTGACCTTATACCCATGAGTTTCACCATTAAGGACCAAATAAATTAACTAATAAGTTAATTAACTGATTAATTGGTCATCCATAGCTCGTCAGTAAGGTCGCTGTAAAATGTATAAATATGACACTAAAATACGTACAGAAAACACATCATCATCATCGTTTAATGTCCGTTTTCCATGCTAACGTGGGTTGGACAGTTCGACCGGGGTCTGGAAAGCCAGACTGGCTTCACCAGGCTCCAGTCTGATTTTGGCAGTGTTTCTACAGCTGGATGCCCTTCCTAATGCCAACCACTCCGTGAGTGTAGTGGGTGCTTTTTATGTGCCACCAGCACAGGGGCCAGAGGAGGCAGGCAACGGCCACGATCAGTTGGTGCTTTTTACGTGTCATAGATGTAAACATCTATGACTATCAACTGAAACTAGTGGATGCATGGCAATAACTTTGCAAGTGAAAGAGTTTTTTTTAATGTAAGAATGATTTTTTTGTGGTTTTGGGCTTTGACTGCCATTTTTAGCATGTAAGAAATCCACATGATGGTTTTCTCTCCGTGTATATTTCATATACTATTATATTTAAATATATATATATATATATAAATTAGAGGAAAACCACTATTATGTAATTCAAAAAGTGATAGACAAACCAAATCATAAAGAAAAAATAAAATATATTATAAAATATATAACTAGATCACAAAAAGTACAAAAAATTAATAACAATTACTTATTACTTATATTGTTTATTCATTTTTTGTAATTTTTGTGATCTAGTTATATATTTTATAATATATTTTATTTTTCTTCATGATTTGGTTTATGTCTATCATTGTTTGAATTACATATTAGTGGTTTTTCTCTAATTTATATATTATATATTTATATTGTGAAATTTGATTTAATACTAAATGATTTTTTCCTTAAGTTTGGAGTTACACTCCTTAATATTATATATATATATAATATATATATATAAGTAGGTGAATGAATTATCCTAGTATGGATAATCGGAATTAAGAGTATGCAGTCTTCGAAACATGTGTTGAAAGTAAAGGAAATTTGTTTAAAATCTTTGATCGACTCCATTCTTTCATTTATTCATATATATATATATGTATATATATATTATATGTATTATATATATATATATATATATATATATTATATATATATATATATATATGGAGCCTGGTGCAGCCTTCTGGCTTCCCAGAACCCCGGTCGAAACCGTCCAACCCATGCTAGCATGGAGAACGGACGTTATTAAACGACGATGATGACGACGATGATATATGATATTGATAATAAGGAGAATGAAGAATTTGAACATTCAAACATTGTTTATTTATAGTTGGTTTATTCATGATAATTGTGCAACATGTGTTTCAATTGTGTTCATTGTTGCATATTTATATGCAGCAATTTATGCATTATTAGTACAATCTCCTCAGGGTGTATAAACATGACATTTTTCGAAGAGGAATTTTCTTGCATTATTAGTTTGAAAATTCTCTTCGAACAATGTCATATCTATACACCCTGAAGAGATCATACTTATAATGCATAAATCAGTGCATATAAATATGCAACGATATGCATTTAATGTGGTTCAAAACACGTGTCAGAATATTATTATGAATAAACCAACTGTAAATAAACATTACGTTTGAATGTTCAAATTCTTCATTCTCCTTGTTATCAATATTGTACTTTACACTCTAAGTAACCAGGAAAAACTGTAACACCAGATGGGAGTTAAAGGAAATTTTCCATAAAATGCATGATCTGAAAGCACCAGCCTTGGCTTTTTACTCAGAGCAATTCGGTATCTGCCTGGATATTATGTCGTACCTCTTAATATGATATGTATGTATAATATGCAGGTGGCACGTAAAAAGCACCCACTACACTCATGGAGTGGTTGGCATTAGGAAGGGCATCCAGCCGTAGAAACACTGCCAAATCTGACTGGGCCTGATGAAGCCTTCCGGCTTCACAGACCCCAGTTAAACCGTCCAATCCATGCTAGCATGGAAAACGGACGCTAAATGATGATGATGATGATGATGTATGTATGTATGCATGCACGCACGCACGCATTCAGGGATGGATGGACGGACGGAAAATGGTCTCTAAGGGGTCATTCACACACTGTTATTTATAGCTTTATGTGTGTTTCGAATTTCACCATTCCACAAAAAAATAATATATATTTATAAATTCACTTAGTGTAAACAAAATGAAAGACAATGTGTAGCTTTCCGTTAAATAATAAGTTAAAAGACAATATATATATAAGCACAAACAAATGGAAAACAGACACACAGAAAGTTGCCAAATCCTCATCAGTTATCAGCCAAAGGATCTCAGCAATTTCACACCTTTAACGCTAATATTGCTCCTCTTTGGTGGTGTTGGTGATGAGAAGCCACTGGGAAATAGTGAGCCTATGAACAAGAGACCAAACATGACAGAAAGTGAACATACAAATATGAAATAAATAAGCTATATACAAATGAAATGATATTCAAAACAAGACATATATTGGACAGACAAGGCTACCATTGGTTTCATGCTGAGAATTCCCAGCAATTATCAACCCTGCTTCATTGAGATATTGGTACTCATCTCCATCTGTACACACGCACACACACACACATGTACATATTTATATATACATCTATATACACACAGACAAGTTTTGGTTATGCAAGCACCTATTACCTAATTATCAAAATTTCTGATTATTCAAACAACATCTCAAGCACTCGGGATTATATGGCTTCCTCTGTTTACAATCGGATCAGTTAGCTGAACAAAATTATTCCCTATTCGTCTTGTTCGAGTAACTGACACTTATTTGCTCTTCAGTTTGTAAAGAACGACAATTCCAGATTTGCTTTATCTTTTTTTTTTCTTTCTTTTTTTCCGTTTATCATCCACCCACATTTCTTTCTTTATTTTCAGGATGAAGAAAAAGAAAGTTATAATTGGATTTTTTTTTTTTTTACATTCATTTCCTTTTTGCAATGGGGTGGGGAAACCAGGATTAAATGATAATTACGTTTTTCTTATATTTTTCTCTCTCTTTGTAAACCATAAAGTCAGTGTGACAGTAACAAGTGAGAACTGTTATTTTATATATTTATTATTATTATTATTATTATTATTATTATTGTATATCTTTTTCTTTAGGTTTTCAAAGCTACTCAGAAGCTTCTAAGACTCGTATTAACCAAGTTTATACAAGAAAATAAGTATGTTAATCCTTTATTCTTCCACTGGTTTCTGTCATTAGGATTCTTGTAACTTTCAGTTTATTTATTTGTTTGTTTCTTAATCTTTGTTTTATTATTTTTGCTGATCCAAATGCCAGCGTTTGTGTAATGGAAAAAAATCACAAATGATTCTATCAACTTCTGCTTATTTCTGGTACTTATTTGCCAAAGTCAGCTTTCATCCTTTCGGGGTCAATAAAATAAATACCATTTGGATACTGGGATTGATGTAATCTCCCCTGAAGATTGCTGGCCTTGTGCCAAAACTTAAAGCCATTTTTAGTATTATTATTATTATTATTATTATTATTATTATTATTATTATTATTATTATTATCATGAGTAGAGAGCAGTGCATGCCATCAAAGTGACACTGGGGTAAAATCTATGAAGCCCAATATACCCCATCATGACTACCCCGTCTGATAAGGGTACACCAGGCCACACAATGCATCACGACCATAATGTGCGCGACATGGTGATCTCATATCAAGATAAACAGCACATGACCTTACAGGTGGGGCCCAGTTAGAATTTTCTTCAGGTTTAGTACCCCATCCCGTTCAAAAGGTCCCTGATTAAGGGTTGTTTAAGGATGTTGAAAGAACCACACCCATGTTTCCAGAGGTGAACGATTCAAACCCCAAAGAATCCCTCTCAACACTGGCTATGATGCTCCCCCACTACTTCTGCTCATGATCAAGATGCACATATTGTCAGCCACTAAGGGACATGCTCAACTGGTTACGGTCAAACAACTGACAAGCAAATCTGTGGTATTGAGCAGAATATTTGCTGTAGCCCATCTTTTATACCAAGACAAAACATGTACATGATAACACTTATTATTATTATTATTATTATTATTGTTATTATTATTATTATTATTATTATTATGTTTGACTTTTGCTTTGTATTTGTGCAAGTTGACTCCAAGTCTCACCCAGAGACCTCAAGAGACAATAAAAATTAGAAGTTGAAGTTATAACTACGGTGCCATATATTTTGTTTGGCACAAAATATTGTTCTAGAGAATGTTTAAGAAAACATAAGAAAATTATTATAAATTTGTTTTAAGATTTGAAATTACATAGTATTTTACATAGGATACGGGCAATTCCCACAAGCATTTAAAAAAAATTTCTACTGTTTTGGGATTTCTTGGTTTCTGAGCTAGGTATCATTCTAGCTTTTGCTATCATTCCTTGGGCACCTATGACAACAAGTATTGGTTTAGTCTTGAGGTTCTACATTTTGCCAATTTCTATTTCAAGATCCTTATACTGGCTCATTATTATTATTATTATTATTATTATTATGCCAGTGTGCTTCGCTGGATGTGCAATGTCAGTGTGCATGTACAACAGAATGTAAGCATCTTGAGAGAAAAGTTGAGCATAAGAAG
This sequence comes from Octopus sinensis, assembly GCF_006345805.1. NCBI lineage: Eukaryota > Metazoa > Mollusca > Cephalopoda > Octopoda > Octopodidae > Octopus > Octopus sinensis. Next base: position 10,831,541 of record NC_043016.1, on the reverse strand, counting down.
CATCAGATGCAGTGTGCAAGAGAGACAACTGCACTGGTATGGTCATGTGATGCATATGGATGAGGACAGCTGTGCGAAGAAGTGTTGCACTCTAACTGTGGAGGAAGCCTGTGGAAGAGGTAGACCCAGGAAGACATGGGATGAGGTGGTGAAGCATGGTCTCCAAACTTTGGGCCTCATGGAGACGATGTCTAGTGACCGAGACCTTTGGAGATATGCTGTACTTGAGCATACTGTACAGACCAGTCAAGTCAAGTGAAATTGCAGTGATGGCCAATGTGGGTGTCATATGACTGGCAGCATGTAAAAAGCACCTTTTGGACATTGGGTCTCATGGAGGCAAGGTGGCCGATGCCAGTGATACATGAAAAGCACCTTTTGAGTGTAGGGCCTTATGGAGGCAATGATGAATGACTGAGACCTTTGGCATTATGTTGTGCTTGAGAAGAAGACACATCAAGCTGAGCAAAATTGCAGTTGTGGCAGATACCGGTGTCACACAAATGGCACGTAAAACACCTGTTACACCCTTGAAATGGTTGGTGTTAGGAAGGGCACCCAGCTGTGGAAACCATGCCAAATCAGACTGGTGCAGCTTGCCAGCTTGCCAGCCCTAGTTAAACTGTCCAATCCATGCCAGTATGGACAACAGATGTTAAATCATTATTATTAAGACTATTATTATTATTTTATTATTATTATTATTATTATTATTATTATTATTACTGTTGGAAGGTGGTAAGCTGGCAGAATCATTAGAATGCCTGGCGAAATGCTCAACAACATTTTGTCTGCCTTTACATTCTGAGTTCAAATTCTGCTAAGGTCATTTTTGCCTTTCATCCTTTTGGGGTCGATAAAATAAGTACCAGTTGAGCCCTAGGGTCGATGTAATCGACTTATTCCCTACCTTAAAATTGCTGGCCTTGTGCCAAGATTTCAAACCATTATTATTAATAAGTACCAGTCCTATTCCAGTAATATATAATTCAGGCCATAGCCTAATGGAAACAGAACACCAAACGCACGCTGTGAATAAACAAAACATTTATTGTTCCCAAACAATTTACAGCAGGTTTTATGGATTGGAGAAGAACCAATCACAATTGACCATCATACACACACATACATGCACACACACAATAGACTGAATGACACATAACATGTAGTGGTAAGTTCAAGTTGTAACAATTATCATTATCATTGCCTTTGCACAGCTTCTAACGCTGGAGATGTACTACAGTGTCAGCTGTTCACTACCAGTGAACTAAGGTAACACCCCTTATTTTTCGAGCACCTTCAGGAATATTCGAGCAGTTCCAAGCAGTACTGTTTTCTGCAAGTGCTCCACCCTTATCGCAGCCCCTATTTGATCCACGTACTTCTTGAGATTTTTGCTCACTCTTCCCAGGGCTCCGACAATTACTGCTACCTTTCTCATCGACCACAACTGCTTAAACTCCCATATATCTCAACTTTTCTTTCTTCCTCATCGCATACCTTGTTGTCAGCTGGTCATGCTATATCTATGATTAGGGCAACGAGCTGGCAGAAACATTAGCATGCCGGGCGAAATGCATAGCTGTATTTTGTCTGACGTTACGTTCCGAGTTCAAATTCCGCCGAGGTTGACTTTGCCTTTCATCCTTTCGGAGTCGATAAATTAAGTACCAGTTACGCACTGGGGTCGATATAACCGACTTAATCCCTTTGTCTGTCCTTGTTTGTCCCCTCTGTGTTTAGCCCCTTGTGGGTAGTAAAGAAATATATATCTATGATCCAGCATAGTTTGTTTTCTTTCTCAATTAAAACTATATGCGGCTTATTTTATTATTATTATTATCCTTATTATATCTTCCTTTTCTCCCCTCGTCCTCCTCCTCCTTCACTTTATCATCATCATCATTCCAACCAAAGCCTAGGACCGAACATACTCAAAATTCAGATATGATGGTTGACAATAAGCCACTCAAATGGATCAGGTCATTAAACTATCTCGGAAGTACACTAAACTTTAAGAGTGCTTTTGATAATGAAATTGATGTTTGAATATCTAAGGCTCCAAGTACTTTTGGAAAACTTCCCCATCATTTCAGGCCATGTGCCAACAGTAGAAGCAATTATTTTTATTATACTTTAGCTCTTAAGGTAAGAGGACTAACGTCAAACCAAGAAGAATATGAAGCTGAAATTTCAAAACATAAAACTAAACACTTGTAAAAGCAACCTAAAATTCAATCAACTAACTAAGTGTGATAGGCATGTTTCTCGTGGTTCATACCCACCTAACAACCCGTTGGTTCAGTCAGAGCTGGCTTGTGACTATTAGATAGTACCGCCAATGGAATTATGGATAGTACCACCAAGCAGTTATTGTTATCAAAATTAGTGAGTCCCAAACATGCTCAGGATATTGTCGTATCTTCTGCTTAATGTTATTATATTCTATATATATATATATATATATATATATATAGTATATATAGTATATGTATGGGAAATTCTGTCTGTGTGTGTGTTTGTGGAGTTGTTAGCTAACTCCTCCTACATCGTTTTATCGATTTTGATGAAACTTGACACGTGAGTAGAACTCATGTTTGGAAACCTCATGGCATACTCAAATTGTTAATAGGGCTCCTGGAAGGGATCCTTATATATAGAGCCAAGGGAAATAACCTATTCATTTTCTTTAAATATTTGGTAAAAATGAAATTGAGTATGCTTATTCCTTAGTATTTGAACTGTTAGTTATTTACATAGGTTATCCAGTACAACCCTTAAAGAAGTAAATAGTATTTTCTTAAACAATAAATCCACTTATTTCGGTTAGTGACTTATTCACGAATATACCAACACTAGTATCCCTGAGGGCAATATTCACTGGGAATGCACAAAAGCCCTTTTCAGAGTTATTTACTTAGAATTATTATTATCTCATATCTGATTTGCCTGTTATTATGTAACATGCTTCACAATTTAGTATACATAACTTATTAGTATTTTCTCTTATGTTTTATATACTCTGGGAATGTTTTAAAGCCATTTTCAGGGCTATTTGAATTCTTACTATCAGGTAACTAATTTCATGTTATTACATAACTGATTTCACAATTTGGGTATTCATAAGTCATTGGGAATTCCTAAAAACAAGATCCTGTGTAAGACAGTTTGGTATTCTCTGTAAATGCAAAAAAATTTCTTTCAGTTTACAACTACTAAATTCTCATAAAGCTTTGATCAATCCAGGTATATAGCAGAAGGTAAAGTGCAGAGGGCATAACCCTGAAGCCAACTGGTTAAGACATAAACTTCGTAAACACCCTACATGAACATGTATGTATATATGTACGTACATATGTATGCATGTACTCATGTATGTATGTATGTACTCATGTATGTATATATGTATGCATGCTTGTATGTATGTCAGTCAACCTGACAAACAATTATTCTCTCTCATTCCATTTATATATACTCATGTATAAATTCATGTATGTGTGTGTATGTATAAATATCTCATATATATATATCATCATCATCGTTTAACGTCCGTTTTCCGCGCTAGCACCGGTTGGACGGTTCGACCGGGGTCTGGGAAGCCAGGAGCTGCACCAGGCTCCAGTCTGATCTGGCAGTGTTTCTACAGCTGGATGCCCTTCCTAACGCCAACCACTCCGCGAGTGTAGTGGGTGCTTTTTACGTGCCAGGGGAGTCTGGCATCGGCCACGATCAGTTGGTGCTTTTAATGTGCTACCGGCACAGAAGCCAGACAAGGCGGCACTGGCATATATATATATGACAAATTTGAACCTGTAAATGCTTTTCACTGCAATTTATCAAGTAGAAAAATTCTCAACCAGTGTGTGCTTATCCCTAAATAATATATACTTGTTGGATCTGTGGAAATTCCACAGAATGAGAAACATGAAAGAAAGGATGATATGCATTTTTATAGCATTCATTGTTTAGCTTTCTTTACATATTCTTCACGTTCATCTACATTCTTTTCCTTATGTTTCCTTCAGTGTTGTCTTTTACCTCATTTTATTATATCTTTTTGCTGTTCCTCTCTGATCTGTGTTCTATGTCTGTGCATCCTTTCTCGGGCAGCTTGCAACCCTGTTTCTTGTGAAATTAACCCTTATAAACAAATTAACCTTTATAAACAAATATCAATTAACCCATATTCTGTTGTGTCTGGGGGGAGTCATTTTCTTTTGTGCCTTATAATTTAGCCCTTTAGCATTTAAACCGGCCATATCCGGCCAAAAGTATTCTGCTTGTTTTATGTTCAAATTGGCCATATCTGGTCTCTCACACCAACCCTACAATATTGTTTTAAAAATTAACAGCTACCTCATCAAAATCTCATAACTACAAGATAATGCATGATTAGTTCAAAACAAAGTGGATGAAAAAACATTAATTTTGGCAGATTAATGTGAACACTAAAGGGTTAACACACTCACCGGTAAAATTTCCACTTATTTTTATTTTCCTGAAATCTTCGTTGCATCTTGCAACCTTTTCAATTCCTGGTAAGACAGCAGCAGGAGAAATACCTAGCCAAAGATAAGCCCCTGTACCTGGCTTTTGTTGACATGGAGAAAGCCTTCGACAGGGTCCCCTGATCCCTTATCTGGTGGTCAATGAGGAAACTAGGGATAGATGAATGGTTAGTGAGAGCTGTGCGAGCCATGTACAGAGACGCTGCTGGTAAGGTGAGGGTTGGCAACGAGTACAGTGAAGAATTCCGGGTAGAGGTTGGGGTCCACCAAGGTTCAGTCCTCAGTGCCTTCCTATTTATCATAGTCCTCCAGGCAATAATGGAGGAATTCACGACAGGATGCCCCTGGGAGCTCCTCTATGCTGATGACCTTGCTCTAATTGCTGAGTCACTATCAGAACTGGAGGAGAAGTTTCAGGTGTGGAAGCAAGGATTAGAATCGAAGGGCCTTAGAATCAACCGAGCCAAAACCAAAGTCCTAATAAGTAGGAAGGTAGACCAATCACAAACGACTTCAGGTAGATGGCCCTGCTCGATCTGTAAAGGGTGTAGGTAGAAGTAGAAAAACTATAAGGTGCACCAAGTGTAAGCTATGGACACATAAGAGGTGCAGCAATGTCAAAGGAAGGCTAACTAGGAAAATAGTTTTTGTCTGTGGCAGATGCTCAGGAGCAATAAACACTGGAAATGTGCAGAGACCAACTTCCACCACGTTCCAGGGAGACAAACTAGAAGTAGTTGATAGCTTCCGCTACCTAGGTGACCAAGTCAGTTGCGGGGGTGGGGGTGCTGAAAGTGTAACTGCTAGAGTAAGAATAGCCTGGGCAAAGTTCAGAGAGCTCTTACCCCTGCTGGTGACAAAAGGCCTCTCGCTCAGAGTAAAAGGCAGACTGTATGATGCATGTGTACGTACAGCCATGCTACATGGTAGTGAAACATGGGCCGTGACTGCTGAGGATATGCGTAAGCTCGCAAGAAATGAAGCCAGTATTGCTCCGATGGATGTGTAATGTCAATGTTCATAATCGACAGAGTGTAAGTACCTTGAGAGAAAAGTTGGACCTAAGAAGCATCAATTGTGGTGTGCAAGAGAGACGTTTGCGTGGTATGGTATGTGATGAGAATGGCTGAAGATAGTTGTGTGCAAAAGTGCCACACCCTAGCAGTTGAGGGAACCTGTGAAGAGGTGGGTAGACCCAGGAAAAGCTGGGACGAGGTGGTGAAGCACGACCTTCGCACTTTAGGTCTCACCAAGGAAATGACTAGAGACCGAGACCTATGGAAGTATGCTGTGCGTGAGAAGACCTGGCAAGACTAGTGAGACCATAACCCGTGGCCTCTACCTGGTATGTAGCCAGTCGACTTATACATACCTTTCCTTCTTGGGACACAAAACTCCACTTGTGAAGACCCGTTGAGGCAAGTGAAAATCAAAATCAAAATCAAAATCAAATCAGATATCAGAAAGCAGAACCAAAATCAATGTCAATCAACATCAATGGAAATTGCGGCTGTGATACCAGTGCTGGTGATAAGTAAGAGAACCATCCGATCGTGGCCATTGCCAGCGCCGCCCCGACTGGCCTCCGTGCCGGTGACACGTAAAAAGCACCATCCATTCGTGGCCATTGCCAGCGCCGCCCTATCTGGCCTCCATGCCGGTGACACGTAAAAAGCACCCACTACACTCGTGGAGTGGTTGGCGTTAGGAAGGGCATCCAGCCGTAGAAACACTGCCAGATCAGACTGGAGCCTGGTGCAGCCTTCTGGCTTCACAGCCGCTAAATGATGATGATGATGATATATTAATCCTTATATACAAATTAACCTTTATAAACAAATATCAATTAACCCTTATAAACAAATATCAATTAACCCATATATTAACCCTTATAAACAAATAGAAATCTTTTAAGCAAGCAGACAATAAATAATTGCACTTACGCATATGCTTTAAGTGATGATTGCTATAAAAAAAATTAATCCAATCAAAAAAATACCTTTCGCTATCAACACACACCACCACCACCACCACTATCTGCCCCTCTCTCAATATAACTGCCTCCCCGTCCATCTCTCCCTACCTTTCCCTTCAGCTAACTTTTAACCATTGTAATAAGTATTCCTTCCACACCCCACTACATATCGTTAATACTTCTCTCTCCCTCTCTTTCTCTTGTTCTTCACTTCTACCTTCAGCTAACCACATGACCATTTGCCCTAAGTGTATTAATATTAATCACCTTTCTCTTCTTCTTCTCTTCTTTCTTCACTCCTTCCTCTCTGTTTCTCACTCTTACTCCACCTTCTCTAACTAACTAATGGATAATGGACAAATGAAGAAGCAGACTATTATATAGATTGAGTTGAGATAAAAGAAGCTGCTCTTTCTTGTCAGTTTAGAGTTGTCTCTCTTGGTGTCTGGTGCTGAAGAGAACTAAAGAGTTTGAAATGTATCCATCAATCCAATAGAGAATGCTCTGATCTGACTATGGTGTTTCAATATCTTTTTATCTTAAGCAAGAATTTTTTTTACACCACAAACTACAGTGAAATGTCTTTTACAGGTTCAAATATCTGTCATACATATTTGAACTGGTCATAAATTTGTTTATTTTCTATCACTGATTTGTAGGCTTGCTTTTTTTAACAGACATGTGTATGTCTGTTGAAATGTTCAAAGACATACAATTCCTTTTAATATTACCAAATCATATTCTTATTTCAGGATTCCTCGACCTGACACAGTTAATTTTATCGAAAAGATTCTTCCAAGTTTGTTTCATAGAGCAGGTTACACAGTAAGTAAACTGGTTGTGTACATATTTTATTTTTTAACCAACATCTATTCATTCTTTAAAAAAAATATCATATACATACAAATATATATATGTGGAGGCGCAATGGCCTAGTGGTTAGGCCAGCGGACTCGCAGTTGCAGGATCGCGGTTTCGATTCCTAGACCGGGCGTTGTGAGTGTTTATTGAGCAAAAACACCTAAAGCTCCATGAGGCTCCGGCAGGGGGTGGTGATCCCTGCTGCACTCTTTCACCACTCTTTCTCCCACTCTTTCTTCTGTCGGCCTGCTCGCTTAGCCAGCGGGGTGGCGTCATTCGAAGGCTAAAACAATGCAAACGCATTGTGACCAGCGATGTGTAACTACATCTGATGGTCTGGTTGGTCACGTGATCACGTGATATATATATATATATGGTAGCTGCAAACTCATGTCCAAGTATTGTCATTGCCTAATCGAAAACCCCAACCATGCGAAGGCTACAACCAGCCAATTTTATGATAGGTAATTTTTTGCAAGTAATGTCTGTACATGATGTTTTTTATAGAAAGGAAGCAATTTGCACAGATCCAATCCCACTCTCTGAATATGGACAACATAAACTTGAAAAGAAGAACTAGTCTACATCATTGAATATTGTCAGTGTTGCAAATTTTCTCTGAGTTTCCCTCTCCCAGAGAGATGTTGTGACAACAACAGAGGAGCCTCCCCCCACTCCCAGTGGACCAACCACACACCTGGACACCAATCCAGGTATTTCCATGTTCCTGCACATACATACATGCATACATACATGCATACATACACATGTACACATACTGTTGGATGGCCATTGACTGCTCATGAGCTCTTCTGCCCTTTCATAGAATCTTTGGTGTTATGGGCGTGTTCACTGACCTCTCTCTCTCAACAATGCTCCACATGTAATAGTCAAATGGATTGAGATCTGGAAAATTAGGAGGCCAACTGTTAGGGATTATGTGATCATGAAATTTTTCAGCCATCCATTCCTGTGTTACTAGAGTCATGTGTAATAGTGTGGAGTCTTACTGAAACACATATGTCCTTCCATTGCATACACTGTCTATCCAGGGCTTAACAATTATTTCAAGGACATCAATGTAGATGGCTGAGTTAACTCTAAGGCCTTGTGGAAAGAGGTAAGGAGGCATCACATGTCCTTCATTACTGACAACCCCTAAAACCATAACAGTTGCAAGAAATTTTATATGCATAACACTTGGAACTTCAGAAGAGTCTGCACATAACCATCTGTCATTTCTTGTTAACTTTTTGATCTTGGTCGAAGTTTTTCTTGTTTGTGAAAAACCAAATCAAATCTTCTTCTGCTGGATTTTTCAGTTTATTTAAGAGCCTTTTAGATCTGATGTAGTGATTTTCTTTTGCTTTTTCTGACAGATTGACCTTTCCTCATCATGTAAGACTTATATCTGATGTCTTTGCGAATAACATTTCTGACTGTTCCTTCTGACACATGGAGATCTTTTGCAATTGACCTCATGGACTTTCTGGGATTGTAATCAATGGTCTGTTGAAGTTGCTGGGCAAATTCAGGTGTTTTAATGATTTCAGAGCGTTTAGAATGCTTTTTACGCTTTGATACTGGTGATATGTTTCCTAACGCCAATCGCTCCGAGAGTGTAGTGGGTGCTTTTACATGCCACTGGCACAAGGGCCAGTCAGGTGGTACTGGCAACAGCCATGCTCAAATGGTGTTTTTTATGTGCCACCTGCACAGGAGCCAGTCCAGAGGCACTGGCAACAACTTTGCTCGAAAGCTTCTTCACGTGCTACCGGCATTTTTAATAAATAAAATTTTTTATTAAAAGCAGCTCCAATAATGTAAACATTATTGGTCACACATACATAGTGTGTAAGCTTTGTTTACCTGCCAATTTGCTGCAGAATAGCACTCTGCTCGAATACTATATTAATATTACTCTCTCTTCATCTGTCTTTATGTTCTGAGTTTAAATTCCGTCGAGGTCGACTTCGCCTTTCATCCCTCCCCCAAAATTCTGGGTTTTGTGCCTAGAGTAAGAAAGAATATTATTCTTTGTTATCCTGTTCCACATAACATCTCATTAGTTAAGTAAGCAAAAACATTTGCAAAACTGACAAAAGTATTCTCATCACTCCCAATAAATAAATACACACTACTTTTGTTTGTATTGAACACTTGTCCTCTTGCTTGTAAACTTAAATGCACGCACACACACACATGGCTTGGCTCCCCATTGGTTATAACAGTGAGTGTTTCAGTTGAAATTAATGGCACCTTTTGAATTACTGGTACAGCTCATTTTTGCCAGCTGAGTGGACTGAAGCAACAGGAAATAAAGTGTCTTGCTCAAGGACACAACGCACCACCAGGAATTGAACTGATGACCTTACGACCACGAGCTGCATAACCCTAACCACTAAGCCATCTGCCTTTACTACACTCACGCATACACACATGCATACACATGTACACATACATGCATGCACAAACACATGTGCACACACACACACACACACACATATATTTACAGAGAGAGAGAGAGGGAGAGACAGAGAGAGAAAGAAGAGAGAAGAAAGAAAGAAGCAGAGAGAGAGAGAGTAAAGATTAAGTTATCTTGCTATGCAGATAGAGTTGGCCCGTCTTCTCTTTCCTTAGAATTTGAATTTCAAAATCGAAATCGATCAACATTAATGGTAATTGCAGCTGTGATACCAGTGCTGGTGGCACGTAAGCAAACTTTTCGAACGTGACTGTTGCCAGCGCCACACCAACGATCCTCCGTGCCGGTGGCACGTAAAAAGCACCATCCGACCGTGCCCGTTTGCCAGTCCCGTCTGGCACCTGTGCCGGTGGCACGTAAAAAGCACCCACTACACTCTCGGAGTGGTTGGCGTTAGGAAGGGCATCCAGCTGTAGAAACATTGTCAGATCAGATTGGACCCTGGTGCAGCCTTCTGGTTTGCCAGATCCCGGTTGAACCGTCCAACCAGTGCTAGCATGGAAAGCAGACGCTAAATGATGATGATGAGTATCCCTGTTTGTGGGTCATGGATATTTTAACCAAATTCTCTGCCCCATACAGCCAATGCTATTCAATTAACTATTTTAGAGGACATATTACAACCCCCCCCCAAAAAAAAAATTTGTTATGACTCTTCCATAATTTGGAGAATAATAGTTTCTGTGTCTGCTCCACCAAACTACACTGAAATACTCTCAAACACACATGCACACACGCTTGCATGCACATGCATGCATGCATGCATGCTTGTGCATACATGCATGCATGCACACAATCACGTGTATGCACACATATACACACACTCTCATGTACACACACACATGCACATACATATGCAAACATACACATACTCTTACATATACACACACTCACACACCTACACTCACATCACACACACAAACATACACACACACTCACACCATACACACATACATGCACACACACTCACACACCTAGCTCACACCACACACATACACACAAACTTACACACTCACACATATACACACATAGACACTTGCACACACCATACACATACACACACATAAACACTCACACACACACACTCACACCATACACACATACATGCACACACACTCACACACCTAGCTCACACCACACACATACACACAAACTTACACACTCACACATATACACACATAGACACTTGCACACACCATACACATACACACACATAAACACTCACACACACACACACACCATACACACATACATGCACATACACTCACACACCTAGCTCACACCACGCACATACACACACACACAAACTTACACACTCATGCATACTCACACACACACACACCATACCCGTACACACATATGTACACATACGCACACACATACATATGCACACATGCATGCACACACACACACACACACATATACAGAGAGAAAGAAAGAGCAAAGCACAGAAAGAGACAGATATTAAGTTATTTTGATCCTTGCTTGTGCTAGAGTCAGCTCATGCTATCTTTTCTTGACAAGGGACTGCTATGCTCCCCCCCACCCCACCCCATACACACCCTGTAAAAAAAAACCTGACAAAAAACTCCCCACTGAAATGCTCTCACACACGCATGTATGCTCACACATGCACACGCACACATATACAAGCATGCACACACGCACAGCAAGAGACAGATATTAAGTCATTTTGTTGAATGCACCATCGTCGTCATCATCATCATCATCATTGTCATCATCGTCATTGTCATCGTCGTCGTCATCATCATCATCACTGCCATCACCACCATCATAACATCACCACTCATCATCATCATCATCATCACCATCATTCTCTCTTTTCTTCCCAATGGATCACTATACCCCCATCCCCCCCCCACCATCACCACTGCTCGGCAAAAGAAAACAATAAAAAAAAAATCCTCCACAAAAATACTCTCACACACACGCATGCGCACCCACGCATATGCATGCACACGTGCACGCACGCACGCACGCACTCTCACATGCACGTCTTACGTAACAGTAGACGCAGCAGCAGCAGTGAACGCATTGTGACATCACTGGTGTGCGAATTCAGAACCTGCGTCTCTGCTTTAAACTGTATTGTTGTTGTTGTACTGATCGTTACACCGAGGCAACCTTACAACCACCTGTTTAGAAGAGAGCAGGCTTAGCATGAGAAGCTACACTGACATTCATACTTGTGTGACCTGTCAGAAGGGATCATCCATTCTCTCCACACAATATCAGGATATGGTATTCATCATCACCATCATTGTTCTTCATCATCGTCATCGTCGTCATCGTTGTTCATCATCCATCGTCGTCATCATGATCGCCATCATCATTGTTGTTGTCATCAACCACCATTGTAACACCACTTCCATCTTCATCATCATCATTTCCATCATCGCCACCACCTCACCATTGTCATCATCATTGTCATCGTCATTACCACCACAATTATCATTATTTTCATCGCCATTACAATCATCACCATCACCACCACCACCATCATAACATCACCACTGTCATCATCATCATCATCATCATCATCCTCATTATCACAATCATCGTCACCAGCACCAGCACCATCATCATCATCATTATCACCACTACCACCACCACCACCACCACTACAATCGTCATCATCATCATTTTATGCTTCCATTTTATTTATATTTGAAAAGTTTTCTCCATTTTTATTTTACTTGCAAAGTCCTTGATGATATCGTTAAAATTAATTTTATGTAAAACTATACTTAGTGGAGTTAAGGCATCCAGAATATTATTTTAGCAAGTTTAAAGTGATTTCTTTTGTGCTGTAAGCCATTTACCATTTCTGTGGTGCCCCTTTTTCTCTTAATGCCCTAAAAACATGCTTATTTTGCTTAATGGTCAATTCAGCACTGCATACATACATGGCTGCTCACATTCAGTACATGCATGCATTCTTAATGCAAACACCTCCTTTATCAACCAAGTGTCCTGCAGGAGATGAAGCCACGGTTAGAACAAAAATGAATGTCCTTGAGATTCACATACTTTTTCTTGTTGATAAGCAGTATCTGTGAACATCTATGCACAGAGTGTTGAGGGCAACTGAGGGAAACACACGCCAAAGCTCTTGCCAAGCAGGCCAGGGAAACCACAGGGCTTCAGAGACCCAATAGAAAGCCATACATGATTTTTGGTCCTTGCCTGGCTGTGTTATGAAAATCACATTTTTCCAATACTCTTCTCTATTTAATACCATGAACTCAAAATTTCTTCACCTCTCACCGCCACAAATCAAAGACAAAGCTTCAGTAAGATGGAGCAAACTCATAGCTTTTTGTCTTTTACTGCCAAAATAACAAATGGCTGAGTAAGCACAGTTAAAGAGACATTATTTCAGTTTTTGCAACAAGCAAGTCAGAAATGTGTGTAAATTTAGATAAACATACATCTTGATTTTCATTCAAGACCAATTCTTTTTTATCTCTTAAATAAGCCGTTAATGCCTGCAGAATCCAGACAGTATGAAAGTCAATCTCAATATCCTAAGTCTAGTTGCTAGTGTGTATGGGATAATTTATGTATGTATAATGTTTAGCCTTCCCGAAGATAAATATATAGTTAAATGGTCATGAATTTTGTTCCTGTTATAGCCGCACACAGCCAGCTTGATTCATGATACCAAGCAGCAACAGTGACTAACATGACGACTTTATCTTGAAATAAATAGTTAAATGGATGAATAGACAGACAGATGGAGAGAGGGAGGGATGGACGGATGGACGAACAGATATGTAGGTAGGTAGACAGATGCAGAGAGATAGATAGATATACAGATGAACAGGTAGGTAGGTAGGAAGATAGACAGACAGACAGACTGACAGATAGATTAGATAGATAGATAGATAGATAGATAGATAGATAAGTAGGTAGGTAGATAAATAGATAGATAGATAGATAGATAGATAGATAGATAGATAGATAGATGGATAGATAGATAGACAGATAGATAGGTAGGTAGGTAGGTAGGTAGGTAGGCAGGCAGGCAGACAGGTAGGCAGATAGACAGATAGATGGATGGATGGAGATAGGTAGATAGATAGATAGGTAAGTAGGTAGATAGATAGATAGATGGGTGGATAGATAGATGAACAGCTAGATAGGTAGGTAGGTAAATAAACAGATGCAGACAAACAGATGGACGTATAGGTAGGTAGAAAGATACACAGACAGATAGATAGATAGATAGATAGACAGGCAGATACATGAATACATACATAGATGTGTAGATTAGATAGATAGATCGACAGACAGACAGATAAATAGATAGACAGACAAATGGATGGATGAGTTAATAGACATATAAATAGATCGATGGATGGGTTGATAGACAGTCAGACAGATAGACGGATAAATAAACAGACAGACAGCTAAATAGATAGATGAATTGATGGATGGATGAATAGATAGATAGATAAATTGGTTGATAGATACATAGGCAGACTAATAAATAGGTAAACAAACAGACAGACAGATGAAAATTTAAGCTGTTTATCTTATCTCAACATTTCCCCCCCATTTCTGTCTTCTCTTTAGCTTTAGTTATTATTTTAATTTTTCTGCCCAAATTTGTCGTGTAATCATGTAATAATAATAATAATAATAATAATAATAATAATAATAATTAATAATTAATAATAATAATAATAATAAAAATTTTAAAAAAAGCATACAGACATCTATTGCCAAAAATATTTTAAAAATTACTATAGCGAAATGAAAACACTTGAAATGTTGTATTTTTAAGAAATGGGGGGAAAACAATATAGTTATTGTTAAAAAAAAATAATAATAATTGCTCTGAAAATAATGTCAATTATATGATAAATAATTACGTATTTAAATATATAATCTCTAATTGCTGAATAAAAGAAAAACATTCCAGGCTAATATATAAATATTCAATACATCTCTGGAGGTTTTCTCTGTCTTTGTACACGAACACTTATGTTCACACAAACACACACACACATATATATATACTGGGTTGGCAACTAAGTTCCCGCCATTTTTTAAAAGGTTTAATGAAAAACAACTAATTAATTAATAATGTATTCACCCTTGTTGTTTACAAACTCTTCTTAATATTCAACAAGCTTTTCAATACCTCGTTGGTAGAAATCACCTGATTTCGACTTGAAAAATTGATCCAACAAAGCTCTCAACTCTGCAACAGTATTGAATGAAACTCCACGCATAGCATCTGAAAGATATCAAAAGAGGTGGAAATCCATTGGTGCCAAATCAGGAGAGTACGGCAAGTGGGGCAGCATTTCCCAGCCATACGTTTGAATGGCTTCCTTGGTTATATTGGCGATATGAG
>NC_043016.1:10741326-10811326 GCF_006345805.1 Octopus sinensis | reverse complement strand
TGAACGGCAACGGGAAACTCAGAGTAACAGGTTTTGTTGAATTTTCTGCTGCTTTAAATAAAGTATATATATATATATATATATGAACACACAAAAGCCGTTCGATTCACTTCAACATTTAAGTTTAATTTGTCAAAATATTTTCATCGCTTTAAGACCGCGACCTGTTCACTGACAAAAATTGAACGGCTTTTGTGTGTTTCTTAAATGGCTTATAAACACCTTCTACGCTGCAATTGTCTTTGTTTCGGCACACAATCTCAGATCAAATCACTTGCTATGGAAGTACATCTCCGTAGTATATATATATGTAAAATAAAATAAAATAAATGAAGGGAAGAGAAAAGAACAGGGCCTCAAGATGAGGCCAGAAGGCTGAATATATTAAAATCATACCATCTTGAAGTTGATAGGTCAAAGAGTGAACTAGCTAGTTCACACCTTTTTCTAAGCCTTGTAGAAGTTTTTCTAAGTCTTGTAGAAGAACTCAAGGTTGGGCCTTCAACCAGGCCTTTCGCGATACCTTTAAAGCCAGGAATTTTTGAGCACCTTCTTGTATATCATATGCATGTATATATGCATGTCTGTCTATCTATCTGTCTGTCTGTCTATATATATATATATATATATATATTATATATATATATATTCATATATATATGTGTGTGTGCATATATGAGAATATATATTTCTTTCCAGGCATTGAGGACAAGGGAAGAGGCCAAAAGATTTATTTTAGAAATTGCACAGTATCCAGAAATTAAGGTAAGTATGAAAAAGCAAAATTGCATATTTGCAATATTTTCTTTAAAAATGCATATTTTAAAAGTTTAATGTTTGTTTCATATACATGCATGCATAATACATACATACATACACACACTCACATACAAATAAATACATGCATACACACACTCACACAAATACATACATGCACACACACACAGATACATACATACACACACACACTCACACAAATACATACATACACATGCAAATAAATGAATACATACATACACATGCACACACACGCATATACATACATACACATACATACATACATACCCACATATACATACACACATACATCGTCGAACGACAGGGACCTTCTCTTTGTGGCTGGTGATTCATCGACGAACGACAGGGACCTTCTCTTTGTGGCTGGTGATTTCAATGGGCATGTTGGACGACATGCTGGGGGCTTCCATGGCGTACATGGAGGCTACGGTTATGGTTCCCGCAACGAGGAGGGAACCAGGCTGCTGGAGTTCTGCGATGCGAATAGTCTTATGGTCTGCAACACTAACTTCAGGAAACCAACAAGCCACCTGGTCACCTACCGATCGGGCGCCGGCATACTAGCCAAATCGACTACATCCTTGCCAGAAAAAGGGAAAGATGGCTGCTTATAAATGCCAAAACCTTCCCAGGCAAGAATGCACCCCCACAACATAGACTGGTAGTTAGTGACTTTAGGATCAGGACTAAGAGGGCGACTAGAAGACGACCACATGGAGAAGAAGGGTCTGGAAGCTTAAAGCCCCTGCGAATGGACAGAGATTAGAGATATGTTACTTGAAGCCTTTGACGAAGTGGAAGGGGGTATAGCTACACATGGGTAGAAGACAACTGGAGGACGTTTCTGAGGACAACCTGCTGAAAGCCGTGACCAGATCTGTGGCTGGTGCAAAGTCCCCTTAAGACCCAAAATAACGTGGTGGTGGAACAATATTGTTGACAGGGCTATTAGACAAAAGAAACAGGCTTGGAAGGCCTGGAAGAACGGTGGTAGCAGGGAAGGGTATCAGACTGCCAGAAGGGAAGCTAGGAGACGGGTCTATCTAGCCAGAGGGGAAGCAGATAAGAGAAAATTTGCCAATGTCCTGCGCCGTGAGGATGAAAGACTTGAGGTATTTCGTGTTGCAAGACAGTGTGTGAGAGAGAATCGTGATGTGGTAGGAGAGAAATGTGTTCGCATGGAGGATGGTTCACTTGCGCTAAATGAGGATGCAAAGAGAGAAGCTTGGAGACGCCACTATGAAAGGTTACTGAATGAGGAAAATGAATGGGATAAGAGAGTCTGCCGAATGTTGACCCTACAGAGGGACCAGCTATCCGAGTTGATAGTTCCGTGGTAGCTAAGGCAATTAGAAGCATGAAGACAGGGAAAGCCCCAGGCCCATCAGGAATTACTGCAGAGATGCTCAAAATATCTGGCAGTGTCGGCTATAACCTAGTCACCCGTATAGTCAACCAGGTGATACACGAAGGAGTCATACCCATGACTGGTGCAGCAGCATACTAGTCAACTGCTACAAAGGTAAAGGTGATGCCTAGATACAACAATTACAGAGGTATCAAGCTGTTGGATCAAGTAATGAAGGTTACGGAGAGGGTCATAGCCCAACTAATTAGAGAGAGAGTTAGTTTAGATGAGATGCAGTTTGGGTTCGTGCCAGGGAAAAGTACCACTGATGCTATATTCCTGGTAAGGCAGCTGCAGGAGAAATACCTAGCCAAAGATAAGCCCCTGTACCTGGCTTTCGTTGACATGGAGAAAGCTTTTGATAGGGTCCCCCGATCCCTTATCTTGTGGTCAATGAGGAACTAGGGATAGATGAATGGCTGGTGAGGACTGTGCAAGCCATGTACAGAGATGCCGTAAGTAAGGTTAGGGTTGGCAACATGTACACAGAAGAATTCAAAGTAGAGGTTGGGGTCCACCAGGGTTCAGTACTCAGCCCCCTCCTATTTATCATATACTACTCCAGGCAATTACGGAGGAATTCAAGACAGGCTGTCCCTGGGAGCTCCTCTACGCTGACGACCTTGCTCTTATTGCTGAGTCACTATCAGAACTGGAGGAGAAGTTCCAGGTGTGGAAGGAGGGTTTAGAATCAAGGGGCCTTAGAGTCAACCTAGCTAAAACCAAAGTACTAATAAGTAGAAAGGTAGACAATCCACAAATATCTTCAGGAAGATGGCCCTGCTCGATCTGTAGAAAAGGTGTAGGTAGAAACTCTATAAGATGTACCAGTGTAAGCTATGACACATAAGAGGTGCAGCAATGTCAAAGGTAGGCTAACTGGGAAGATAGCTTTTGTATGTGGCAGATGCTCGGGAGCATTAACCTCCGAAAATCTGAGAAAACAACTTCCGTCACTTTCCAGGGGAAAACTAGAAGTAGTTGATAGCTTCCGTTATCTAGGTGACCAAGTCAGTAGTGGGGGTGGGTGCGCTGAAAGTGTAACTGCTAGAATAAGAATAGCCTGGGCAAAGTTTAGGGAGCTCTTACCTCTGCTGGTGACTAAAGGCCTCTCGCTCAGAGTAAAAGGCAGACTGTATGATGCGTGTGTACGAACTGCCATGCTACATGGCAGCGAAACATGGGCCTGACTGCTGAGGACATGCGTAAGCTCGTGAGGAATGAAGCCAGTATGCTCCGATGGATGTGTAATGTCAGTGTACATACTCGACAGAGCGTTAGCACCTTGAGAGAAATGTTGTACCTAAGAAGCATCAGTTGTGGTGTGCAAGAGAGACGATTGCGCTGGTATGGTCATGTGGCGAGAATGGATGAAGATAGGTGTGTGAGAAAGTGCCAATCCCTAGCAGTTGAGGGAACCCGTGGAAGAGGTAGACCCAGGAAAACCTGGGACGAGGTGGTGAAGCACGACCTTCGAACTTTAGGCCTCACTGAGGAAATGACCCGAGACCGAGACCTTTGGAAATATTCTGTACGTGAGAAGACCAGGCAGGACAAGTGAGCCCAGCCCACTTATGAATGCCTTTCCTCCCTTGGACACAAAGACCGGTTGAGGCAAGCGAAGTCGATATAGAACCTCATCCGACAACAGACACCCATGCCAACCCCCCATGCTTGCGAAGACATGTTTGGGCAAGCGAATCGAAATCGAAACCGAATTGAACCAGCCAGGATCCCTGGCCTGGTGGTACGTAAAAAGCACTATCCGACTCGTGCCGTGGCACGTAAAATACTCCAATGCGACCGTACGACAGGCACCCATGCCAACCCCCTTTGCTTGTGAAGACATGTTGGGGCAAGCGAAATCGAAATCGAATTGAACCAGCCAGGATCCCTGGTCTGGTGGTACGTAAAAAGCACTATCCGACTCGTGGCCGTGGCACGTAAAATACTCCAATGCGACCGTACGACAGGCACCCATGCAACCACCCCCTTTGCTTGTGAAGACATGTTGGGGCAAGCGAAATCGAAATCGAATTGAACCAGCCAGGATCCCTGGTCTGGTGGTACGTAAAAAGCACTATCCGACTCGTGGCCGATGCCAGCACCGCCTCGACTGGCTTCCGTGCCGGTGGCACATAAAATACACCAATCTGACCGTGGCCGTTGCCAGCCCCGCCTGGCACCTGTGCAGGCGGCACGTAAAAAGCACCCACTACACTCACGGAGTGGTTGGCGTTAGGAAGGGCATCCAGCTGTAGAAACATTGCCAGATTAGACTGGAGCCTGGTGCAGCCTTCTGGCTTCCCAGAACCCCGGTCGAACCGTCCAACCCATGCTAGCATGGAGAACGGACGTTAAACGACGATGATGATGATGATGATATACATACATACATATATGATTATTATTATGTAATTGTATCTCTAATAAGGAAAGAAAATATCTGCTTTAAATTTCAGGCTTCTAATATAGTGCCAAATGAATGTGTGAAACCATTCAAGATGTCGGTGTTCTCCAGATTTGCCCGAAGCCGAGCTGAATTAGTAGAGATGCTGTACAAGGAAATAGGATTATCCATAAACAGGTAGTTGCTGTAAAAAAAGGGGCAAAAAAGGGTCGTTGTGACACATGTTATAATCCATGCTCACTGCATGATGCTGGTATTAGTACAAGGTGGTGAGCTGGCAGAAACGTTAGCACACCGAGCGAGAATGCTTAGCGGTATTTCGTCTGCCATTACGTTCTGAGTTCAAATTCTGCCGAGGTCAACTTTGCCTTTCATCCTTTCGGGGTCGATTAAATAAGTACCAGTTATGCACTGGGGTCAATGTAATTGACTTAATTCATTTCCCCTCTGTGTTTAGCCCTTTGTGGGTAGTAAAGAAATAGGTATTTCTTCTGCCATTACGTTCTGAGTTCAAATTCCGCCAAGGTCGACTTTGCCTTTCATCCTTTCGGGGTCAATTAAATAAGTACCAGTTACGCACTGGGGTCAATGTAATTGACTTAATTCATTTGTCTGTCCTTGTTCGTGCCTTCTGTGTTTAGCCCTTTGTGGGTAGTAAAGAAATAGGTATTTCGTCTGCCGTTACGTTCTGAGTTCAAATTCCGCCGAGGTCGACTTTGCCTTTCATCCTTTCGGGGTCGATTAAATAAGTACCAGTTACGCACTGGGGTCGATGTAATCGACTTAATACCCATATCTGTCCTTGTTTGTCCCCTCTGTGTTTAGCCTCTTGTGGGTAGTAAAGAAATAGGTATTAGTACAATTTATTTCGGTTACTGGTTGTTATTTGTTGCTGGAATTGTTAAATGTCACTTTTCAGTCAAATTTGCTGAGCTGGAGCAGACTTTGGTGAGGAACTTTTATATCCTTGGCAAATGTTGAATATATAATTAACAAAACGAAAGTAAAAATCAATGTACTTCACAAGACTCCAAAACGCCCTCTCAGTGATTCCTGCCGACCTCTTGTCTCACCCAATATGCTACTCTTTATAAGAGTTCAGCTACTCCATTCTTCCAATCTCCCAATCTTCCAAATAATTATCCATTATTTACAGTTTATCCTAATTGTTCCAGTAGCAGAAAAAGTGGATTGGATATTCTGAATCTGTGGCAGAGTGACCTATAATTCTTTTATTCTTTTACTTGTTCCAGTCATTTGAATGTGGCCATACAGGAGCACCGCTTTTAGTCACCCAAATCGATCCCAGGATTTATTCTTTGTAAGCTTAATACTTATTCCATCGGTCTCTTTTGCCAAACCGCTAAGTTACGGGGACGTAAACACACCAGCATTGGTTGTCAAGTGATGTAGGTGGGGTGGGGACAAACACAGACAAACAGACACACACACATATATATGATGGGCTTCTTTCAGTTTCCGTCTACCAAATCCACTCACAAGGCTTTAGTTGGCCCGAGGATATAGTAGAAGACACTTGCCCAAAGTGCCCCACAGTGGAACTGAACCTGGAACCATGTGGTTGGTAAGCAAGCTACTTACCACACAGCCACTCCTATATATATATAAATGTAAGCAGAGTTAGCAATTATAATATCTGTATCTGTTATCCATGTTATTTCAGGGCATGGGTATGCAGGTACGCTATGCTCGTAGAGTACAGGTAATAACAGAATAAACAAAAGTTTATCAGGAAACAAATACAAATAATCAGAAAAAGGAGAAAACCTCAGATCAACAAGAACATCAATTGGACCACATTTATGGCTTATTATTTAATACAGAACATGGCATAGCGTTTATGTGACATAAATTGAACATGGCATAACAATTATGTGACACAAATGTTATGCCATGTTCTGTATTAAATATTAAGCAATAAATATAGTTCAATTGATGTGCTTGTTGATCTAAGGTTTTCTCCATTTTCTGATTATATATATATATCTATATCTATATATATATAAAGCTGAAGTTGTCTGTGTATGGCAGGTTTGGCAGCCTTCAACTAACACTATCTCCTCCAAGACCCTGCGGCGCAAGTTAACCAAAAATTGAGAGTATGATAGAAGAAGGCTTGCTCTTCCTTCCATAGATGAAAAAATCCAAATCGGACCATGTTAACACCAAAAATTATTTACATCAAAAAGGTGCTTTTTTTTCTATGAAAATCCCTATTTTTTTACTGCTGTGTCGCCATTTTTCGGTGTATTTCAACCAGAAAAATATTCACTTAAAGACAATAACAAGCTACATAATGTAAAATTTTTACTTTTTCAAAAATTCCAATTCTAAAAGGTCGAAACAAACCCGAGCAACGCCGGGCGATACTGCTAGTATATATATATACTAGCATTAAAGACCCATTGTTGCCGGGTCATAGTGCTAGTGCATGTATATATGTATATACTGAAACAAGTAAAAGAGTAAAGAGTAGAGTAATATATATATATATATAGAGAGAGAGAGAGGGAAGTATGTAGGTAGGTTGGCTGACAAGGTAGATAGACAGAGATCTCTTGATCAAGCTTTAAAGTTAGGTTGTAAATGATGGTAGCTGATGAAAGCATTGATGTAAATGGTGGTCCATTTCCAGGAGTTCCAAGTTTTGGAGAAGGTCCACATTGGGCAGCTTTTATGCCACATCCTCAATGGCCAGTAAAGTATATCACCTTATTTCAAATCACCATTATTCTTTTTATTCTTGCTGAGTCTTGAGGAAAAGGCAATGCCTCTGATCTTTGCAAATCTTCCTACACCAGTGAGTCTGATGTTTTCCTCTTGAACTTTACAAAAAAAGAGAGCACAATGGTGATGTTTTGGAGAGGAAGGGATTCAGAGTATAGTGATTAGTGTAAGGCCTGAGGATGGGTGGTGGTGGTGGTGGTAGTGGCACAATGAGGGGATAAAATATAAGTTTTGGTCATTAATGTATATGTGCGTAGATTTGATTCATTCAGGTATGGTTGTGAGATAAGAAGTTTGCTTCTCAGCCATATGGTTCTGGGTTCAGTCCCACTGTGTGAAACCTTGGGCAAATGCCTTCTAGTATGACCTTGGCCCAACCAAAGCCTTGTGAGTAGATTTAGTCAACAGAAACTGAAAGAAGTCTGTACATCAGCTAGTAAACATATATATTTACTAGCTGATGTACCTGGTATTTCTCGGGAAATCAGGGCTTATCCCTTGGTTCTGTTCTCACAATTGTTTTACTAATCTAGTAATAACAATACAAAGTATGTTGCCCTTAAAACGGTTGTTGTTCATTTATTGAGAATACCAAACTGTCTTACAAAGGATCTTGTTTTTAGAAATTCCCAATAAGTTATGAACACCCAAATTGTGAAGTCACTTATGTAATAACATGAAATTAATTACCCAATAGTAAGAATTCAAATAAAATAGCCCCAAAAAGGGCTTTAGTACATTCCCAGAGTATATAGAATGTAGGAGGAAATACTAATAATGTATGTATACTAAAATCGTGAAGTATGTTACATAATAACAAGCTAATCAGATATGAGATAATAACAATTCAAAGTTAATAACTTTGAAAAAAGTTTTTGTGTATTTGCAGAGAATATTACCCTCAGTGGCACTAGTGTTGGTATATTTGTGAATAAGTAACTAACTGAAATAAGTGGATCTATTGTTTAGGAAAATACTATTTACTACTTTAAGTGTTGTACTTGATAAATTGTGAAAATAACACAAATAGTTCAAATAAGAAATAAGCATACTGAATTTGATTTATATAAAATAATTTACGAACATTAATGAGTTATTTCCCTTTGATATTTAAAAATAATATATTAGTTATATGTAGTAGATATAAAAATCCCTTGCAGGGGCCCCTTCTATTGATTTTTTTCAACAATCTAAGTATGTCACTAGTTTTTCCAGACATGGGTTCTACTCATGTGTCAAGTTTCATCAAAATTGATAAAATGATGTAGGAAGAGTTAGATAACGATGCCACAAACAAACACACCCACAGATTTCCACATAAGTAGTAGATATACACGAGTGTGTGTGTGTCTGTGTTTGTCTTCCCCCTACCCCACTTGACAACAGGTGTTGATGCATTAACGTCCCTGTAACCTAGCGGTTCAGCAAAAGATTCTAATACAATAAGCACCAGGTTTATACAAAAACAAAAAAAATAAGTACTGGGATCTATTTGTTTGACTAAAAGAAACTCTTCAAGGTGGTGCCCCAGCATAGCCACAGTCTAATGACTGAAACAAGTAAAAGATAAAAATTAAAAGATATAATTTTCCACCTAGCACTCAGTTAATCATCTCACCTTTGTACATGGCTTGTACAACACTCCTAAGTGTTCTGTATTCCTTAGGAGCCACCAGGCTATATAATATGGGTCTTCTGCAGATTGCTCTTTGTTAAGAACTTCTGCAGTTGTCTTGCTGTAAAATATGCTGTATGTGATTCCATGTCATCATTTATTATTATTTTTATTATTATTATTATCATTATTATTATCTTCTTTCAAATTTGCTTCCATTTCTTGCCGAGTGTCTTCTCGACTCCTAGGGCAAAGAAACTCATAGTATATATTGGTAGGCCATTAAACTAAACTCAATAGTTCGTTCATTTTTTTTTTTTTAAGTTAAAAAACTATTACTACATAGGTAGTAATAGTTCTCACAGCGACAATGCTTATCATTATTATTATTATTATTATTATTATTATTATTTTTATTATTATTATTATCATTATCATTATCATTATCATTATCATTATTATTATTATAATAATTATTATTATTATTATTATATTATTATCATTATTATTTTTTTTTTTAAATTAAAAAAAAATTTTTTTAATTTTTAATACATTTCCATAATTGATAAATACAATTTTTAATAATTTTTACACACAGGATATTTTATCTCCGTTTTGATGTTGAAATTTTTCAGTAATGCACCAGGAATGGCTGTTGTAGATATTATGAACTTCTGCACCGTTGCTTGTCTCCATCATAGTTCCGAAGACGTACGCCGAGTAGCCTTGCGTATCATACAGTTATTATATGAAGACATCGGTCCACCAGTTCGGAACTATTTGCCTCCTGATGACGACAAGATTCGCAAGAACACACTATATAGGCAGATATTTGAATACTTTGATAAAGTTGATAGCAAAAATGCAAAGTCAACATTGAAGGTGAGTTTAATTCTTCAAAGATATAACTATTTATTGATTTTTTAAAAAAAATTTTACATTTTGTAATATTATTTTGTCTCTGTTGATATTTTTTGGTGTTTCTTTTTTCATTTCAATTTTTATTGATTTAGATCAGTGATCCACAACCTTTTTTCACTTGTGGTACACTTATATTCTGTTCAAAATTTGGTAACACATCTGAACTAAAAACATAACTAAAAGTATAGGGAAAAAAATTATATTCAGGTTACACTACAGCACATCTAGCGTCGTCTTGTGGCACACCAGTGTGCCCTTGCATACAAGTTGCAGGGCATTTGATTTAGATACAAATGTATTTTTGTATTTGTATTTGTATTTGTTTGTTAGTCAGATGGTATTTGCATAACTGAATATTTATTTGTTTAATAATTGGTAAGTGAAGAATTTTACAGTGATGCATCCACGAACACTCAACAGTAAATTGATTTTGGTATAAACCTCTTGCCTGGCACGCAGTCATTTCTTTTGGTTCCACTCCCCTTCTCAGCCGAGAAACCTTTTTCTCGCAAGCTACTTGGTGACCCCCACTGGTGCTGATACTACATAAAGAGCATCTATGATGGCGCCATGTAAAAAGCACCTGTACTGGTGCCATGTAGAA
The DNA here is from genome assembly GCF_006345805.1 of Octopus sinensis. NCBI lineage: Eukaryota > Metazoa > Mollusca > Cephalopoda > Octopoda > Octopodidae > Octopus > Octopus sinensis. The sequence continues at coordinate 10,800,822 of NC_043016.1, read as the reverse complement.
AGTACCTGTGCTGATGCCAAATAAAAAGCACTGGTGCTGGTGCCACATAAAAAGTGCTCCATTCACTCCGTAAGATGGTTGGCTTTAGGAAGGCCATCCAGCCATAGAAATCATGCCAAAAGAGGTAACTGGAACCTGGTGTAGCTTGCCAGCTCTTGTCAAACTGTCCAACCCATGCCAGCATGGAAAATGGACATTAAATTATGATGATGATGAGGGAACAACATAATGACTGTTAAAGTCTCTACATGAAAGATCTACCTGTTAGAAATAACAACCAAATCTCTCTCAAACTATATCCTATCATTTATTAAAAGAAAATGTACACGCTTCTCGGCCTTTTGGTTAAGATCAAAGTGTAGTATCTGTTCTTATCAGCTTAATATCTGATACGGTCCCTATTTGGGGCCATCGATATTAAACTGATTTTTAGAACGAGGCGAAGTGTTAGGGGCTTGCTCCGCCTTTGCCACGGGTTCGCCTGGTATTGCAGTACTTCCAGGATTCAGCCCATCTCCCACCCGGGAGATATAAAGAATATCTATTCTAGATACACAATATCTGAAGGGGTGTGGGGGCAGCGATACACAGAATGGACATTGCTGGAACGATTTTCATCACACTTCTCAGTATGAGATGACCTCCTGGTTGCTTGACACCAGGTCATCTCATATACTGTCAAACAACAATGACATGATGTATGTCTTAATACACATTAAGCCAATGCATTGAAAAATTCAGTAATTTATTCAAGATGGCTGTGCTCGTTTGCGAATATGCCCTTGATGGGATTGACAGTCATTATTATCAGTTGGTAATGAATTAGATCTCATTTCTTGCACAATAGTACTTAGCTGCATGTAGAAGTCCAACCTCCACATTTAATTATTTATTTTACTTTTTGAAATTAAAATACTGTACGAAAACAAGTAATTTTCACATAAGTATTGTAGTTTATATATATATTTCTTTACTGCCCACAAGGGGCTAAACACAGAGGGGACAAACAGATTAAGTCGATTATATCGACCCCAGTGTGTAACTGGTACTTAATTTATCGACCCCGAAAGGATGAAAGGCAAAGTCGACATCGGCGGAATTTGAACCCAGAACGTAACGGCAGACGAAATACGGCTGCACATTTCGCCCGGCGTGCTAACGTTTCTGCCAGTTCGCCGCCCATTGTAGTTTATATATACAAGGTCTTGCAGATAAATTGAGACAATTTTTACAATGCCTAAAACTGGTTATAAATATTAAAATAATGGTAGTAAACAGAATATAAATTTAATGTAACATTTGTTACAACAAAAACATTTATCACACTATACACCCACTCTTTTGGGCAATTACTGCCTCCACTCGAGAATGAAATTATTTTGCAGCTGTTGCAACCGCTGTCTTTTTGATTTTGCATGTTGCATGCATGATGCAGGTCTTCAAACTGTTGACACTCAAATGAGGCAAAGCATTGGTCCTTGCTTGAAGTATGTCCTCTAAAAATTTATCAAGAAGGTTTAAATCTGGGCTATTACTGGGTCAGATGTTGGCCCTCGCGAAAAAATGACGCCTTCTCACTCAGGAAGACCTGGCATGGTGCAGAATCCTGGATAAGTACCACATTGTAAAAGCCCAAACTTCTGCTCAATCCAAAGTAACAGAGAGTTCTTCATGATGTCCAGATACTCCCTTGTGCTGATCTTGAAACCAGACTCAATGAAGTGTGAATCCATGACACTTCCATCACTCACCACAGCTCCAAATACCACGACAGAGGCAGGATTCTTAGTCTCAAACACAGCGGGGTATCAGAAGGGTTGTATGCAATCATTCAAGAATTTCTGTGAGTCACCTCAGTGTCCACAGTGAACTTCTCAAGTTTTTCCTGCACCTTGGTGCTTGATGATGACAGAAGATTTGGGCATTTCTCGGCTCTGATTGCTTTGGCCTTGGCTGTTAGGAGGTGCAAGCATCATCGAACATAGCTAGTCACAATAAGGTTTCTGTTCACAGCTCTGGACACCATGGAAAGGGACACATAACATTTCTTTGCAATAGTGGTCATGGATGTGGATAGATTGGCTTCAATCAAGTGTTTGAAGCCAGTGAGAAACTTTGGATTGCATTTGGAATCTCTTTGAGTCTTGTGTTCTTTTCTATCAATCTTTCTCACTTCTTTAAATTGTTTATACACACAATAAACTGTTGCTTTAGGAAGTTGCATCAACCTAATTCTATTGGCAGTGTGCTCAGCGTGGGCCAAAACAACAATGGCAGAATGATTCTGTTGTTGAATCAGTTCACTATTTAGCTGAAGAATAAAGAGGAGGATTAGATTTTCAAGCAAGCAAGGTTTTGTTACAAAATGGAATGTTAAACTCAGGAAGTCAACTGCTTAAAATTGGTCTCAATTTATCTGCAAGATCCTGTGTGTGTGTGTGTGTGTGTGTGTGTCTGTGTCTGTGTGTGTGTGTATTTGTGTGTGTCTCTGTGTGTGTGTTACAAGAAAAGGCATAAGTAATGGTCTTCACGCATTTATTTATGTGTGCATCATAGACTTACAGCTGTTTCTGATATAAATTTTAGGTACATTCCCAGTTGTGGTTATTGCACAAACTCTGAAGATGATAGTATTTGCTAAGCTCATTCACTTTTTTCAATCAACTGAAGTATGAACACACCTAAATGCATCTGGAACATGATGCATAGATAAATAAATGCGTAAAGCCCATTATTTATGTATTTTCTTATATATCATTCTGTAAAAAGATACCATAATTGGGTAATGCAGCCTTGGATTTGCAAAATTGTCTGATGATGGACTTCAACTTCAGATTTTGCCTAAGGATTACCAATCTGAAAACTTTTGTCAACCTGGTGTATTGACATATTTGTATTAGCTGAGAGTTGTCAAAATATTTTGCTTAGATGCCTTATTAATAATTCTTCATATATATATCACTTGATATATGACATGACAGAATGTAAGTTTCCTAAGAGGAAAGTTGGACATAAGAAGCATCAGAGGTGGTGTACAAGAGACGATTGTGCTGGTATGGACATGTGTTACATATGAATGAGTACAGCTGTCTGAAAAAGGGGAGGGAACTTGTGGAAGAGGTAGACCCAGGAAGACCTAGGATGAGGTGGTGAAGCATGACCTTCAAATGTTGGGCCACATGGAGGCAATGACTAGAGACCGAGACCTTTGGAGATATGCTGTGCTTGAGAAGACCTGGCAAGCCAAGTGAGACTGTAATTGTGGCCTGTGCCAGTGTTGCATAAGCAGCCCATTTAAGCCCATAAATAAACTGTGCTTGCGAAGACTTCTTAAGGCAAGTGAAATCATTGTTGTGGCCGATACCAGTACCGCCTGACTGGCACCCATGCTTGTGGCATGGGAAAAGCACCATTCGATCATGATTGATGCCAGTGCCACCGGGCTGACTCCTGTGCCAGTGGCACATAAAAAGCACCATATGAGCATGGTCGAAGCCAGTGCCGCTTGACTGGTCTCATGGTGGTAACAACATAAAAAGCACCATTCAAGTGTAGTCGTTGCCAGTGCTGCCTGACTGGCTTCCATCCTAGTGGCATGTAAAAAGCACCATTCAAACATGGTCAGTGCCAGTGCCGGTACACTCTTAGAGTAGTTGGCATTAGGAAGGGCACTCAGCTGTAGGAACCTTGCCGGAACATATTGGAGCCTGGTGCAGCCTCCAGGCTCGCCAGTCCTCTGTCAAACCACTCAATCCATACCAGCATGGAAAGCGGATGTTAAATGACAATGATGATGACGACAATGATGATGATGACATAATAATAATTATTATAAACCTAAAGCTTATAGGCATTTGCTATGTAATGACTAAAGAAAATAGTCTAATACTGGGGCATATAAGATCTCGACGGAAAAGAGTTGGTATTAGTATGCATGGGAATCAAACCATAAATACTAATACCCATTTTTTTCTGTCAAGGCCCCAATATTAAACTATTTTCTTTAGCCAATACATGGTGAACATTTATGAGCTTTAAGCTTATAATTATTATTATCGTTTACAGAATTTTCATTTGTCACTGTTACTTCATTTAATGCAGTATATATATATATATATATTATATACATATACACACACATATATATATATATATATATATATATATATATTATATATATATATATATATATACATATATATATGTGAAGGTGCATGGCTCAGTGGTTAGAGCGTCGAGCTTACGATCGTGAGGTTGTGAGCTCGAATCCCGGACCGGGCTGCGTGTTGTGTTCTTGAGCAAGGCACTTTATTTCACGTTGCTCCAGTTCACTCAGCTGTAGAAATGAGTTGCGACGTCACTGGTCAAAGCTGTATCGACCTTTGTCTTTCCCTTGGATAACACTGGTGGCGTGGAGAGGGGAGGCTGGTATGCATGGGCGACTGCTGGTCTTCCATAAAAAACCTTGCCCGGACTTGTGTCTTGGAGGGTAACTTTCTAGGTGCAATCCCATGGTCATTCATGACCGAAGGGGGTCTTTATACATATATATATATATATATATATATATATATATATATATATATAATATATATATATATATGTATATATATATACACATACATACACACACATATATAACTGATGCTGACAAGAAAGGGATATGGAAATGCTCTTATGAAAGGTTGCTGAATAAGAAGGCTGAACCAACCTATGTAGAACCCACAGATGACCAATTCTGAAACTGACAGGTGTACAGTCAAAAGTGTGATCAGGTGATTAAAGATTGGAAGGATCAGCAAAGAAGTCAGACCACCTGGGATTGTAAATTAGATGCTGAAAATATCCCTCAAAGTAAAGGTATGCAGTAGTTACTTGCATAGTAAATTAGGTAATGCAATTAGGGGCTTCATATCTGATAACTTACGTAGCAGTCTCTTTATCAACCGTTCCAAGAATAATGGAGATGTTTTAGAAAGCAGCAACTGCAGAGGAATCAAACTGATGGACCAAATTTAGAAAGTAACAGAAAGACTTATAGTACAATCGATTAGGAAAGAAAATATTAGCTTAGATCTAATGCTGTTTGGGTTTCTGCCTGGATAGATCTAACTAAAGCCCTCTTCATATGAAACATTTACAGAAGTTCTTAACAAAGAGCAAACCATTCTAGCTAGCATTGATATAAAACAATGCCATCCACAGAGAATAATATTCTCTATGGTCCAGGTGGTAAGCAGGCAGAATCTTTAGCATGTTGGACAAAATGTTGATTGGCATTTCGTCCGTATTTATGTTCTGACTTCAAATTCTGCCAAGGTTGACTTTGCCTTCCATCCTTTCAGAGAAAATAAAATAAGGTGCAGGAGTGGCTGTGTGGTAAGTAGCTTGCTTACGAACCACATGGTTCTGTGTTCAGTCCCACTGCATGGCACCTTGGGCAAGTGTCTTCTACTATAGCCTCGGGCTGACCAAAGCCTTGTGAGTGGACTTGGTAGACGGAAACTGAAAGAAGCCCGTCGTATATATGTATATATATATGTGTGTGTGTGTGTATGTTTGTGTGTCTGTGTTTGTCCCCCCAACATTGCTTGACAACCGATGCTGGTGTGTTTATGTTCCCGTCACTTAGCGGTTCGGCAAAAGACACCGATAGAATAAGTACTGGGCTTACAAAGAATAAGTCCCGGGGTTGAGTTGCTCGATTTAAGGCAGTGCTCCAGCATGGCCGCAGTCAAATGACTGAAACAAGTAAAAGAGTAAGTACCAGAACATTGGGTTCGATGTAATTGACTCTCCCTTCCCCCCCAAAATTGCTGGCCTTGTGCTAAAATTTGAAATTTATATTCCCTGTAGTCTGGTTGTTGTTGTTGAAAAAATGTAAACTGGGTATGGATGAATGGCAACTCATATATTGGGATTTTGCCAGGATAGTGCAAGTTAGCAATGAGCTCAGTAAAACATTTGGCATGCATGTAGGTGTTCCTCACGGTTCAATTCTCAGTCCTTATGTTGGTTATAGTTCTCTAGTGTAGGATCTGTGATTTTCCACAGCTGAATCTGTCATAAAACTTGACAAGAAATGTCAAGTGTGGATGTAAAACTTAGAATTGAGAGATCTTGGCAAACCTAACAAAGACAAGTGTTTTGGTTTGAAAGAAAGAAGGTGGGAGGAATTCTATTGCCAACAGGGATAAAAATTTTAAAAAATGAACATTCTCAATGTGCTGAAAAGGAATTCCATTTGATGCCTTCAGTGAAATTGTAGGCGATTTAAGTGAGAAGACATATCATCGTCGTCGTCGTCTGTTGTCCATACTAGTATGGGTTTGGATGGTTTGACCAGGGCTGGCAATCAGAGGAGCTGCACCAGACTCCAGTCTGCTGTGGCATGGTTTCTATAGCTGGATGCTCTTCCTAATGCCAACCAATTTACAGAGTGTACTGGGTGCTTTTTACGTGGCACTGCACAGACACTTTTATATGGCACTGCACAGACACTTTTATGTGGCACTGCACGGGTACTTTTATGTGGCACTGCCATGAGTGCTTTTACGTGATGCATATCGGTGCTTTTACATGGCATCTTACAGGTGCTTTTACATGGCACCACACAGAGACACTTTTACCTGATGCTGCATGGGTGCTTGTGTGTAGCAATTAATCAACAGTGAGAGGGTCTTCGAAATAAATTTCAAATTCTTGTAGAATTCCTATGATGACAGTTGACTCTTTCTTTTTCTTTCAGTCATTTGACTTTGGCCATGCTGGAGCACCGCCTTTGTAAGCCTAGTACTTATTACATCGGTCTCTTTTTGCCAAACCGCTAAGTTACGGGGACGTAAACACACCAGCATCAGTTGTCAAGCGATGTTGGGGGGACAAACACAGACACACAAACATATACACACACATAATACATATACATATATATGTATATACAACGGGCTTCTTTCAGTTTCCGTCTACCAAATCCACTCACAAGGCTTTGATTGGCCCGAGGCTATAGTAGAAGACACTTGCCCAAGGTGCCATGCAGTGGGACTGAACCCGGAACCATGTGGCTGGTAAGCAAGCTACTTACCACACAACCACTCCTGCGACTGTTAATTAAAAAAAATAAATGGAAGAGAAAAAAAGGATCAAATGCCCTGAATAGAAGGAAGTGACAGAAGCAGACAACCAAGACGGACAGGAGAAAAAGTGGTGACAACCAATCTTAGGACAATGAATGGACCTCACAAAGAAGATGGCAAAAGGACTGACCCAAATGGTCAGAGATAATGCTGGAGAGAAAACCCTATGCTACCCCATGTAAATTGATGGTGATCATGACAATGCCACCACTACTGCACTCAGTGCTAATGTTGATGTATATATATATATATATATATATATATATATGTATTTCTTTACTACCCACAAGGGGCTAAACACAGAGGGGACAAACGAGGACAGACAAATGGATTAAGTCGATTACAGCGACCCCAATGCGTAACTGGTACTTAATTTATCGACCCCGAAAGGATGAAAGGCTAAGTCGACCTCGGCAGAATTTGAACCCAGAATGCAACACCAGATGAAATACGGCTACGCATTTCACCCAGCGTGCTAACGTTTCTGCCAGCTCGCCGCCTATATATATATATATGCAAAGATGGATAATAGAACTGATGGCAGTTTGTATAAGTTATGCTAAAATTCAGTTTTAACATTTTTATTGAATTCTTGCATGGTATCCACATTTCTGGATTAGTGGTTCGATTCTTATGCATGTACTTGCTAAAAGAATGAGTGGAATAAATCTATGCACTGTGCTCAGTATATCACTGGTACATCGTCATCATTATCAACATTAGTATTATCATTGTTTAACATCCGTTTTGCCATGGTGGCATGGGTTAGACAGTTTGATAGGAACCAACAGGCCAGAGAATTGCACCAAACTCTATCATCTACCTCGACATTCCTTCTTCCTTCTTGAGCCATGCCTGGTTCATAAGGGCCAGTTTCCCGGTTTTCTTGGCGTATAGGTTCCCCACCTGGATGGGACGCCGGTCCATCGCAGGTGAGCTGCAAGATGCAGGAGGAAAGAGTGAGAGAAAGTTGTGGCGAAAGAGTCAGCAGAAGTTCGTCATTACCTTCTGTCGGAGCCGCATGGAGCTTAGGTGTTTTACTCATAAACACACACATCACCCAGTCTAAGATTCGAACCTGCGATCCTTTGACCGCGAGTCTGCTGCTCTAACCACTAGGCCATATGCCTCCACATCTACCTTGGCATGGTTTCTATAACTGGATGACCTTTCTAATGACAACCATTTTTTTTCTTGTGGCTCCAATTCTATTTTGCTACATGATTCATTAAGCACTGCGGAAAATTTATGGACATAAATTTTCACCCTGGCAGGAATTGAAATCAAAATCTGAAAGGACTGCATGTAAATTATTGCAGTGAAAGTATTTATCTTTAATCTATTGTTGCAAAGAAATTTTCCTCACATTTTCTAAGCCAATAATTATAACATGCGAGTAATTAAGATATTATTAATCATATTACAATGAAACTGAATTTAATGAAACGGAAAAAAAAAAAAGGTACATAATATAATTAAACGTAAAATATAATAAACATTATCCAGTAATGTTTACAATTAAGAAATTTCAAATTACATAGTTATGAAATTTAAAGAGCGGATATTTAAAAATCCAATAATCTGATAGACGTACCTCATGTGATGATATGTTGTAAATGCTGAGATTGGTTTTGATATGCACTCAAACATGCATGCGGCGCACAATTGCAAACCCACATGCTCTCTCTCTCTCATACACACACATGTGCATGTATGTGTGCATGCATATGCATGCAAGCATGTATATATGCACGTGTGTGTGTGTCTACATATGTGTGTATACATGTATGTAGGTAGGTAGGTGAGTTGGTATGTATGTACATGTGTACATAGGTGTGTAGGCATGGCTGCATGCATGCATGGATGGGTGGATGGATGAATGTGTACATGTATGTTTGTATGCATATGTGCACATATGTATATATATACATGTTTGTATATGTATATGTGTATATATATTTGTATATGCACCTGTGTATATGGGTGCGTGTGTATGTATGTATATATATATATATATATTTACACACACACACACACATATATATATATTTTTACATATATATATATATATATATATATATGAAAGCATGCATATGTGTTTGTAAGGAAAGTTAGTTCTATATATGTTCATATAAATTTAGAAATATTTGTAAAAATTTAAGAATTTTGTTAACTTAATATTCATTTATCAATTATCGTTAGACTTGTCACTTAAGAATTCTAATAGAAATATGAATTATTGTAAGTGAAAGTAAGATCCAATAAACTTAATTTAGACGCATTCATTTACACCCATAGCCGCATGCATGTAGGCATGTATGCTTGCATGTACACACACACACACACATACATATATATATATATATACAATTTTAATTAAGTAATAGAAAAGTCAAATTTATATTATGTATGTTTCAATGAACGACAGCATTCATTTTATATTATAATCAAAAGTTATGCAATGGTATATAATAAATTTAGAGCCAGTTCATTTCATCAGGCATTTTAATTTGATTTACAAATCATCTTATTTAATGTGTGAATATTATAACATATGTATTTGGTACACATGCCTTGGATTTGTAGAGTGCTTCTATAAAAATTAGCAGAAATATAACCAAGCATTCTTTGCGTGATTCGAAGGTGTAGCCTTTACGCTGCCATCCCCTTCTAAGAAGAGTTACTGTGGTGATTGCTTAGATTATAAACACATGCAACATGCATAGACACAGATAACTTTTGCCCACATACACCGTACACATGTGCACTATATGGTTACATTCACACACACATACACATGTGCTCACACCACCTGAACAAGCACTTATCAACTGCTGAACTCAAGCTTTTACACATGCCCACACACACACACATGTTAACCTCACACATATACACATGTCATATGTATGCTCATGCATATACACACATCCATACATGTGCACACAAATACACAAAACGCATAGCACATACACTATGTTATTTGTACGCATACACACACACACCCATGGCAATGCGTTTGCACACATATATATTTCTTTGCTACCCAGAAGGGGCTAAACACAGAGGGGACAGACAAGGACAGACAAACGGAGTAAGTCGATTATATCGACCCCAGTGCGTAACTGGTACTTAATTTATCGACCCCCGAAAGGAAGAAAGGCAAAGTCGTCCTCAGCAGAATTTGAACTCAGAACGTAACAGCAGACGAAATACCACTAAGCATTTCGCCCGGTGCGCTAACGTTCCTGCCAGCTCGCCGCCTTAATATATGCGTTTGCACACATATATTTACACACATCCATATGCATACACACATACATACCAGTACATGTAATGCATATCACTCCACGTAATGTATGCACTGGGTCACTTACGCACATACACACACAAGTCCACATATTTTTCAGCTCACCCACACATACATACTCACACCCTCACCCTCATTCATACATACACCCTTCTCATATGCACACATGTGTGCAAGAACAAATTCATTCGACCGGGTCACTGTCATTATCTCCCTTTCATTCAGCCTTTTTTCTTCTGGCTATTTCATCATGTTGGACCATAAATCTCAACAAAATAATTTTTTTTCTCTCTGTTTTTTTTCCATTCTCTCTCCATTTTTTCCCCTATTAATCCTTTCTGTCGAAGAGTGCAGGCTTGAAATGTAAAAGACTTTACCATTCTTCCCGAGCATTAAACTAATACACTTGCTTGTTGTTCCTACACCTATTTCTTTACTACCCACAAGGGGCTAAACACAGAGGGGGACAAACAAGGACAGACAAACGGATTAAGTCGATTACATCGACCCCAGTGCGTAACTGGTACTTATTTAATCGACCCCGAATGGATGAAAGGCAAAGTCGACATCGGTGAAATTTGAACTCAGAATGTAAAGACAGACGAAATACCTATTTCTTTACTACCCACAAGGGGCTAAACACAGAGGGGACAAACAAGGACAGACAAACGGATTAAGTTGATTATATCGACCCCAGTGCATAACTGGTGCTTATTTAATCGACCCCGAAAGGATGAAAGGCAAAGTCGACCTCGGCGGAATTTGAACTCAGAATGTAGAGGCAGACGAAATACGACTAAGCATTTCGCCCGGCGTGCTAATGTTTCTGCCAGCTCACTGCCTTATTGTTCCTACACCTGTCTTTGATATATATATGGTTATGTGATGCATATGGATGTGGACAGCTGAGTGAAGAAGTACCAATCTCTACCAGTGGAAGGAAGGTGTGGAAGAGGTAGACCCAGGAAAAAATAGTATGAAGTGATGAAGGTATAATAGCTGTAAATTTCAAGTTGAGTGTAATAAAAAAGTTCATAATTGTTTCTTACTAGTCTCAACAGAATCCACGTGGTTGTTTTTTAGCTGTCTTGTGTTCGAATGACCCGCATAAATGTCCACAAATATTTTTTTGATTGACTGTCCTACCCCATCCCCACTTTCTGCAGCCCCTCAACTCCTACATACATGCAAAAAGACATTAGGAAGAATATGAACTTTGCAGATAAGAGACAGCAGCAGCAATGGACATGTCTCAATCTATTACACCTCATAAGCTTCATGCAGTCTTCTCAAAACCCTCCAGATCACTCTGTGCCAACTCACCTGATACAGCATTCTCATCCAAATTCTGTTCTGCTTCCAAGAATAAGAAAGTCTTTCTACAGTCTTAGCTTTTTTTCCCCTCAAACTGCCAGACTTTTCAACTCTCTTCCATCTCATTGTTTTCCCCCTTCTTATGACCTGAAATCTTTGAAGTCCAGAGTAAATTAATTCCTTTCATCTTAATTTCTCTTTCTTCATAGTTTTTTACACTAAACAGTTTTTAGGACTTTATTATATATATATATCATCATCATCATCGTTTAACATCCGTTTTCTGTGCTAGCATGGGTTGGACGGTTTGACCGGGGTCTGGGAAGCCAGGAGGCTGCACCTGGCTCCAGTCTGATCTGGCAGTGTTTCTACAGCTGGATGCCCTTCCTAACGCCAACCACTCCGTGAGTGTAGTGGGTGCTTTTTACGTGCCAGGGGAGGCTGGCAGCGGCCACGATCGGTTGGTGCTTTTTACGTGCCACCGGCACAGAAGCCAGTCAACTACTATTTTTTGTATATATATATATATATACATATATATAAAGGGTATACATATATATAAAGGGTAAAGTGCCTTGCTCAAGAACACAACACATATATATATACATATATATATATATACATATATATATATATACATATATATATATGTGTGTGTGTGTGTGTGTATTTCTATATATATAAATGGGAAGACCGATTTATGGGATTACCTTAGGTTTCTTGTCCATAAAGGGTTTACCTTTAGAGCGTATCATCAGATCCCAAAACTTTGTAAGCCTATGATCTGTCATGGACCCTTTATGGATTGGAAACCAAAGATAATTCCATAAACCGACCTTCCCTATTTTTAATATATACTGCTCTACATCTTAAAGTGTGCTTCTTCTTTCCGATGATACATACATACATACATATATACATGGAAATGTCACTGTGAGAGATTTCTGAATGTGGGGAATGCTTAGAAGAGAGAGAGAGAGAGAGAGAGAGAGAGAGAAGTATTAGCCAAAGCAGACTCAACAAATGAACCAGTTTTTGGAATCAACATCTATAAAGATAAGAAAGCTAGCGCTAATTGCTAACCAACTCTCAAAGGAAGGCAGATATAATTACCTCCTGCTTTCAAGAAATTATGATTTCATCTCCCAAAATTTAATTTACTTCGGGAGAATATGAACTTTGGAGATAAGAGACTGCAACAATGAATGTGTTTCAGTCTATTAGACCTCATCAGATTTGTATAGTCTTCTCAAGATCTCCCTGATCGGTTGTATTGTCTTCTCAAAATCTCCCTGATTAGCTTTTAATAAAAGCAAAGGAAATCTGATGTTGGTGAATGTTTGAAATACCCGAAAGAGGTGGAAACACAATTTCTTTAGTGTATATCATCAATACTATATACCATTATGTGAAAGTGCATGGCTCAATGGTTAGAACGTTGGACTCACAATCATGAGTCAGTGAGTTCGATTCCCAGACCGGGCTGTGTGTTGTGTTCTTGAGCAAGACCCTTTATTTCATGTTGCTCCAGTTTACTCAGCTGTAGAAATGAGTTGCAACATTACTGGTGCCAAGCTGTATCGGCCCCTTTGCCTTTCCCTTGGATAACATTGGTAGCATGGAGAGGAGAGGCTGGCATGCGTAGGTGACTGCTGGTCTTCCATAAGCAAATTTGCCCAGACTTGTGTCTCAGAGGGTAACTTTCTAAGCGCAATCCCATGGTCATTTATGACTGAAGGGGATCTTTACATCATCATCGTCAACAGCAGCAACAGTCCAAGAATTTGGACCTGGAGATCTCCATTTCCAGCGACTTCGAGGGCCACCTCCAAGTGGTGTCGGGTGTCAACGAAGAGCCCTTGACTACAACAAGATGACCAAAGTTTTTTTTTTCTAAGGTCCGAGCCTTAGACCATCACCTAATCACCCTTACCCATCTTGTTGCTTAACAAAAAACAAAAAAAGCAACAGCAGCAACAACATAACCATCATCATCATCATGATCATTATCATCATCATTTAACGCCCATCTTTCATGCTGGCATGGGTTGGACAGTTTGAAAACTGCATTGTGCATCGTACTATACTTGTTTGCATTCGTGTGATTTCTACGGCTAGATGCCCTTCCAAACATCAACTACTTTACATCATGGAGTGGGTGCATTTTTTGTGGCACTTTAGTTATTTAATTTTGTTTGTTGAGGAGAGCTAATATCAAATGCAATATGAAAGAGATAGATTACAACAGGAAAATGTTGGGAAGTTTCTTTTGTAATGTACATTACGGAATGTCGTTGTGGTTCCTTTCTATTAGAAAGAATTCTTTTTCCATAATCTTGCAAGAAACATCATTTATTAGTTCGTAAAATAAATAATATTTCTGTGTTTTCCTTTGATGTGAAAGAGAATTGTCAGGAAAAAAATGTGTCGTAAGAAATGTAATTGCAAGGGAAAATAACTTCCCTATGTTTATCTAAGAGTGAACGCTTCCCATTATTCACCATCAACATCATCATCATCACCATCTCTGTTGTCAACCCTGTCACTGTTGCCATCATCATCATTGTCATTATCATCATCTTCATCATCGTCATCATTTCTGTCACCTATATCATCCTCCTCCTCCTCCTCCTCATCATCATCATCGTTGACATTTCTGTCACTTATCATCATCATCATAACTGTTTAACATCCACTTTTCAATGCTTGCATGGGTCAGACAGAATATACTAAGGGAAACCTTCTTCTTGTCGCCAAGCCTCACCTGTTTCTAAACAAGGTAATTTTTTTTTTACTCTTCGTGACCAGACATATTTTTACAGAAGACTGGAAATGAAGGATGCCACCTTGTATGGCAGTGAAGTTCATTTACAACTATCATACAATATCAAGACGAGGAGATGCTAGCACACACACATACATATACAAGAAGCTACTTTCAGTTTCTGTTCACCGAATTCACTCACAAAGCTTTGGGTTTATAGTACAAGATATTAGCCCCCAACGTGTCATGTAGTGGGACTGAACTCAGAGCTACACGGTTGAGAAGCAAACTTTGTAACCTCGCAGCCATGCCTGTGCTTATGCGCATTCCTAAATTGAAAATATGTTCCTGTGTTTATTTTATCTGTGTAGTTCTACAGAAGAAATGAATGAGAGACATAGAATCCGTGTATTAAGTTAGTCAATTGAGGAGATGATAGATTGTAAGGGAGTAAAAGAGGGAATGAAAGACAAAGAGAGAGTGAGAGAAAGAAAGAAATGGAGAAAAAATAAAAATGAGCATGCGTATTTGGTAAAAACCACCCCTAGCTAAGACACTAATGGGGGGTTCCTCTCTGTTTAAATTCTAAACACTGGACTCATTTTATAGCCAGCGGTAGATTCATTAAGAATAGTTTACGAAAGAATCTGCTGATCCATGCTGATTGGCCAGCTTTTAGCCAATGGAATGTGTCAAGATGACCTTTGTTGGGTTGCTTCATCTAATGGTGCAAATTAACTTGAGAAAATGAATTTGGAATCATAATTCTTGATTGTTGTTGCAATTGTCAAAGAGTGTGTGTGTGTAGGTCTAATTGGACCAAACAAGGGAAATTGAAAATATGGAAAATCGGTGATGCCAAAATTATTATAAGGTGAACAGAAAAGTTTGTGAAACTACACATAGGTGCAGGCATGGCTAAGTGGTAACAAGCCTGCTGCTCAACTTTATGGTCTTGGGGTTCAGCCCCACAAAGTGGCATCTTGGGCAAATGTCTTTCGCTATAGATCAAAGCCTTGTGAATGGATTTGGTCGACAAATATTGGAAGAAGCCCATGGTATGTATGTATGTATATACATTTATGAAGGCACATGGCTTAGTGGTTAAGGTGTTGCACTCATGATTGTGAAACCATGAGTTCGATTCCCAGACTGGGCATTACATTGTGTTCTTGAGCAAAGCACTTCATTTCACATTGCTCTACAATCATTTCGACATCTGACATGCGGCACCCGATGCACCTGTACAGGTAATGCTGATTTGATGGAGAAAGTGAGCTTATGTCTACACAAACATTCGATTGCTATAAACAAATCATCTTCTGAGGTTTTACGGTAAGAAATTGTCAAACCCTCATACGTTGCCTAACAATGGGAGAGTCCAACTGGTGACAAAGGGTCTCTCGCTCAGAGCGAAAGGTAGATTGTATGATGCATGTGTGCGAACTGCCATGCTTCACGGTAGTGAAACATGGGCTGTGACTGCAGAGGACATGTGTAGGCTTGAAAGAAATGAAGCTAGCATGATCCGCTGGATGTGTAATGTCAGTGTGCATACTGGACAGAGTGTAAGTGTCCTGGGAGAAATGCTGGACATAAGAAACATTGGATGTGGCGTGCAAGAGAGACGTTTGCGCTGGTATGGTCATGTACTACGGATGGATGAGGAGAGATGTGTGAAGAAGTGCCACTCCCAAACAGTTGAAGGAATCCAGGGTAGAAGTAGACCCAGGAAGATGAGGTGGTGAAGCATGACCTCAGAGCGTTGGGCCTCACAGAGGCAATGATGAAAGACCAAGACCTCTGGAGATATGCTGTGACTGTGAAGACCCAATGTGAGTTCATTGCTGTTTCCTGCACCAGCTTCACATAGAAGCCCCAGCCCATCTAAAGTGCCTTGGATCGCAGGACGACCTGCTGTGCTTACCTTGGATCGTAGGGTGAACTGCTGTGCTTGAGGAGACCTATTGTGTCAAGTACATCTACATAAAAAAATCAAATGGAAATTGTAGTTGTGATACCTGTGCCGGTGGCATGTAAAAAGCACCATCCGCACGTGGCCAATGCCAGTACCGCCTTGACTGGCTTCCGTGCCGGTGGCACGTAAAAAGTACCAACCGATCATGGCCGTTGCCAGCTTCCCCTGGCACGAGAAAAGCACCCACTACACTCACGGAGTGGTTGGCATTACGAAGGGCATCCAGCTGTAAAAACACTGCCAGATCAGACTGGAGCCTGGTGCAGCCTCCTGGCTTTCCAGACCCCAGTTGAACTGTCCAACCCATGCTAGCATGGAAAACGGACGTTAAACGATGATGATATTCTTTTAATTGTTTCAGATGTGTTGCATCCGAGGCCATGTGGAATGATGAATGAGGCATAATGTTGCCATCGTAGTGATCACTCCCAACACCATGATGTTGACTGGATGTTTGATTTTTATCACTCTCAGCATGATTTTCATCACTTCTGGGGTGATTTTATCAATTCCAGCATGATTTTTATCACTTCCAGCATGAATGCCAAACAGTACAACATGTCATTTCCGAATTTCTGGCAGAGTAAATTGCATCATGGTACTGTTTTTCTCACAGACTGTGCCCAACTGACCCTACTATACTGTGTAGTCAACAAAATCAAAAACAAACAATGTGCATGCGTGAAATTAAAAATATAAAATTGCAACAGTTTATCTATCGCACCCTGTAGATATATATATATATATATATAAAACTAGGATAGAATCTTTATAAGAATTTATCAAGTAGTTAGCGTGAAAAACCTCATAAGGGAAAAATCCATCATTTATTCCCCTTAAATACATTTATTTATGTTAAGGGCATTACTATACATAAATGCCTCATGCTGGAGGGACTCTTACAGTCAAAAACTACCATAACAAATAAACACATTATGCCGAACACGAGGGAATGCAAATCTGGAAGTGAGCATTTCATAATTAGTGCACAAAATGTGCACTAATTATGGAATCATATGATATGCAGCTGAATTCTGTTTTTAAAATGCTTGCTTCAAGATTTGCATTCCCTCACGTTCAGTACAATTATGGTAGTTTTGACTGTAAGAGTCCCTCCTAGTGTAAGGCATTTATGTATAGTAATGCCCTTAATATATATATATATATATATATATATATATATATATATTATAATTAAGGTTCAGCAAGGTTTTCAGGATGCAAGTGAATCAGATACTTAAATGGTAACGCACTGGGTCGGGTTAAATAAAAGGAATCATGTATATTACAAAAGCATAGGAACAAATAGCAACATACTGAAGTATAGACAGATCATTATTCCAGTTGTAAATACAAATATATTGGGTAAATCTGTTTGATTTTTACATGATCTGAGTTCAAACCAGTGAAAAGTAGGTTGGTTTTATCTTTTGAATTTTTATTTTTTATTTAATTTAGTTTCAAATGATTGATTATAATTCATTATGGATAGTTAATTTTTATAATTTTATGATGTAAAGTTAGCAAAAAGTATGTGAATAATTTCGGATTATTTTACAAAAGTATTACGTTTATTTTATATTAAGATATTATACTAACCTGATGAAATTATGAGTCTCAAGGCTGCACATGGATAAAAACACTGCACTAATTATACTGCACTTGATAGACTCCAGATCTATGCTAATTGCATGCTCTGAATTTTTTTATTTTTCAAAGCATTTGCTCATTACAATCTCCTTAGAGCACTGAAAATGTAAGAGCTTTTAGAAGAAAATGGACACTGGACAGAAGTCAATAGATGATGATGTACATTAGACTTAAAAGACTGGAGGCAATATTGAAAAGGGAAACAAGTCTGTGGAAGGGGATTCCAAAGTTTAGAGGTGCGATGCAATGGAAGAAACTGGTAGTGTAAAGTGCTTTACGGCACTTAGGAGGTTGCACAGTCTACTAGTGAGAACTGGATGTAAGTCTAGTTGATCAGTGATAAGTTCTTGAAGGAGGAACCAAAGAAGAGGGCTCAGCTGAACAATGTCCATTAAAATACTTATAGAAAAGGGGCAAGGAAGCCACATGATGATAATGATGAGAGAATGAATCCAATTTAGAAGATAGATTAGGACCAATAAGCATTACAAATATGGCATTGAATGCGGTCCAACAGAATTAAACAATCCACAGGAGCACCTGTCCATATGTGAATAATGATTAATAACAATAGATGGATAATGGTTTTTTTTCCTTACAGCTGTTTCCAATGAATTTTTTTTATTGATACATAAATATATTAAGTCCTGTGAAAAAAAACAACATTTTACTAGTCAGAGAATCATAAAGTGGCACAAACTGGCGACTACTGGAATGTTTTAATATGAAATTCATGTATATTCACCTGATGAGAAAGTATATTTTTCCACATGTAATATTTCTATTCATTGATAAAAATTCATTGGAAACAGCTGTAGTGAACGAACCATTATCCATTTGTTGTTATATATTTATTTGTGTGTGTGTGTTTGTCTTGTTCCCACTCCACTGCTTGACAACCAGTATTGGTATGTTTGAGTCCCCATCATTTGTTACTGATAGAACACTAGTTCACACATACAAATGTTCGCATACTTCACTTGTACATGCACACACATACACACGTATAATCGCACAGAGTTGAAACGCTGTTTGATTTTTCTTTTCAGCATTGAATGTTCACCATCCCACTTCCATTGCACACATACACACAAACACAAACATTCACACACCTCCCTTTTACACATACACACACATATACTCACACAGAGTTGAAACGCTGTTTGATTTTTTTGCCTTTTCACCATAGAATTTCCATCATCCCACTACCAAGTTTGCCATCACCCCTCCCTTCCTTATTCATCTATCATCCCTTCCTTTCTCACTCATATGTAGTGATGGAGAAATACACAAAAGTATTATTGTGCTAGTGGCATGCAATAAGCACAATGCTTGCGTGGGTCATTGCCAGTGCCTCCTGACTGGCTCCCCATGCCGCTGGCACATAAAAAACACCATCCAAACATGGTCAATGTCAGCCTCCCCACCCTGACTGGCTCCTGTGCCAGTAGCATGTAAAAAGTACCATCCAAATGTGGCCGATGCCAGTGCTACCTGACTGGCCCTCATGCTGGTGGCATGTAAAAGCACCCACTACACTCACGGAGTGGTTGCCATTAGGAAGGGTATCCAGCTGTAGAAACACTGCCAGATCGGATTGGAGCCTGGTGTAGCAGCCTATTGGCTTGCCAGTCTCCAGTCAAACTGTCCAACCCATGCCAGCATGGACACCGGATGTTAAATGATGCTGATGATGTAAGCTAACAGATTCATTAGCATGCCTGACAAAATGCTAAGAGGCATTTTGTCCATCTTTATGTTCTGACTTCAAATTTTCTTCCAAAGTTGACTTTGCATTTCATTCCTTTTGGAATCGATAAAATAAGAACCAGTTGGACACTGAGGTCAGTATAATCAACTTAATCTCTCCCCCAAAACTGCTGGCCTTGTGCAAAAATCTGAAACCAATATTATTATTATTATTATTTTTATTATTATTATTCAGTAGTTTTATTTTTATATCGTGCTTTCACTTCACTACCAAGCACAGCTCTGTGTGCCTTGGGTGTGTGCTGCGGTTTGCTGTGATGCTCTTATGGTTACTGTATTGAAAGTATTTTGCATAGGATGTGTGCAGTGCCCAATAATGCAATTTTCTGTATGTTATATGTGTTTGTAAGTCCTGGTGTTTTTGTTATGTATTTGTCTGAATATTTTTTCATTATACCTAATGCACCTACTATGATAGGAATCATTTCTGTTTTTAGATTCCACATTCGAGTTACCTCTATTTCCAGGTTTTTGTATCATGAAGGTTACTCTGTTTTAGTGACACGTTTTCATCTGCTGGTATTGATACATCGATTAGAAAGCATTTTTTTCTTCATGATATTTACTATTATTATTATTATTATTAAGGTGGCAATGGCAGCAAACTGTCAGAATTGTTAGCATGCTGGGCAAAATGTTCAGCAGCATTTCATTCATCTTTACGTTCTGAGTTCAAATTCTGGCAAGGTCGACTTTGTCTTTCATTCCTTTTGGGGTCGGTAAAATAAGTACCAGTCATACACTGGGCTCGATGTAATTAACTGGTCCCCTCCCCCACAAATTTCAGGCCTTGTGCCTTTACTAGAAAGGATTATTTCAGTGGCAAACTGGCAGGATTTTTAGCACAATGGAAAAATTGCTTAGCGGTATTTTGTACATTTTAATGTTCTGAGTTCAAATGCCATGGAGGTCAACTTTGCCTTTCATCGTTTCAAGGTTGATAAAATAATTACCAGTTGAGTATTGGGGGTCGAGGTAATCAACTTACCTCCTCCTTTGAAATTGCTGGCCTTGTGCCTATCTGTTAATCTGTCTCTCTATTCATTTGCCTTCCTGCCTGTCTGTCAGTCTATTTATTTGCCTTCTTGTTTGTCTGCCTGTCCGTCAATCTATTAATTTGCCTTCTTGTTTGCCTGTCTGTCTACTCATTTGCCTTCATGCTTGCCTGCCTGCCTGTCTGTCAATTTCTCTGTCAATTTGTTTATTTATTTGCCTTCCTGCTTGCCTGTCTGCCTGTCTGTCAATCTATCTGTCTGTCAAAGTCTCTGTCTGTCAATCTGTTTACTTGCCTTCCTTCCTGTCTGCCTGTCTATCAATTTATCAGTCTATCTGTTTGTCTTTCTGCCTGCTTAGCATTTCCAACCATCTTGTTTTTAATTGTTTTTTTCTTTTGTTTGTTTGCAAGCATAATCTATTTAGGATCACGTTATTTAGCACTCTTTTTATTTTTTTATTGCATTTCAGACCATGTTATTATTATTATTATTATTATTATTATTATTATTTTTCTTTTTTAGTTTTTTTTTGCTGTTATGAGATTTTCATGTTATTTCTTGGAGGTTCAAGTGGTCATGTAACCATGTAAAAGTCCCCCATACACACACACGCACACACACCTACTCACACACTTTGTTAGCTTGCCAATTAAGCTACTTGTCAAGGTTGGCAACTTTATTTTTAACTGATGACTACAATTGTTACCGAGATAATTCATGCACATTATTAAAACATTCATAAGAGACAGCGGGAGAGCATTTTACAACGTTTGCGTCGTGAATTCATTAATGTAATGAGACTAATTTAGCTCGTTGTCTCATTCTCTAACCTTAATATCTTTCATTTGAAATTAAACCACTAAATGTCATGAACAAATGAAGGACCCTTTTATACAATCACTCAGCCTGATAGAAAAAGCAGCCATATTTCCTTCAAATTTATTATCTTTTTTTTTTTATGAACTCATTTGGTGATAACACACCCAAAGAAAGACAGAATGGTCGTGGATACTCTTTTACTCTCTTACTTGTTTCTGTCATTTGACTGTGGCCATGCTGAAGCACCACCTGTAGTCGAGCAAATCGACCCCAGGACTTGTTCTTTGTAAGCCTAGTACGTATTCTATTGGCCTCTTATGCCGAACCACTAAGTTACGGGGATGTAAACACACCAGCATCGGTTGTCAAGCTGATACACACACATACATATACACACACATACATATATATACATATATACGACGGGCTTCTTTCAGTTTATGTCTACCAAATCCACTCACAAGGCTTTGGTCGGCCTGAGGCTATAGTAGAAAACACTTGCCCAAGGTGCCACGCAGTGGGACTGAACCCAGAACCATGTGGTTCGTAAGCAATCTACTTACCATACAGCCACTCCTACGCCTATGGGTGGAATGTTTTTGCTGATATGTCTACAATGTTCTCTGTCAAAGCTGGTCTCATCATCATCAGCATCAGCATCACCATCATCATCATCATCATCATCATTATTATCATCATCATCTTCATCATCATTTAACCATTCATCATTTAAGATTACCCAATGAAATGAAATAATTATTTATTCACATTGTTTTTGAATTAATCACACAATATCTCAGAGCTTTGTGATTTCAATGATGTTGTGGTTTATTCTTAGACTGACATTGTAGGAAAGGTGTGGGAAGCCTGATCCAGATAGATTGGCCATAAAACAGGTTGAAAATCTCGGCTGGATTTGGCCAGTTTGAATGCTAAATGGTTAATGCCTCCAATCCATTCTGGCATAGATTGGAGACTAAATAACCATAACGAAACAGCAAAACCCTACTTGTCATGCTAATCTTTTACTTGTTTCAGTCTTAGACTGTGGCCATGCTGGGACACCACCTTAAAGTGTTTTTAAGAACTTGAGGAATCAACTCAATTTCTTATTTTCCTTTTAAAACCAGGTACTTATTCTATTGGTCTCTTTTGGCAAACTGCTAAGTTACAGAGATATAAACACACCAGCATCTGTTGTCGAGTAGTGGTAGGGGACAAACATAAATACAGATACACATTCACATGCATATATATATAAATATATACAATGGGCTTCTTTCAGTTTCCGTCTACCAAATCCACCCACAAAACTTTGGTTGGACCAAGGCTATAGTAGAAGACATGTGCCCAAGGTGCTACACAGTGGGACTGAACCCGGAACCATGTGATTAAGAAGCAAACTTCTTACTACACAGCCAAATCAGCACCAATGTGGAGGTCCCTTAAATATAGTGTTTTTATCTGCTAGAAACGGTAGCCCCACCAATCTCAAATCTCACACTTACCATCTTAAAAATGTAAAGAGATGTTGGATAAAACAGACCTAGAGACAGGAAAGTTGGAATAGTCATGGCTGGAATGGTTTTGATTATAGGTCTACAAAGCCTAAGCTAACAACAGTAAATTATGTCAATTCATTGATTAGATTATGGTACTTTAAATAGTTTTGTAAATTATTTTTTTCTTTTTTCTAAATTCTTCTTGTTGCTATGGTTTCAGAAAGCTTTCTTCAATATACTATTCAAGACAATGTTTACAATTGCACTGGTTTGCAGAACAAAGATTTTGGTTAAAGAGAAAAAGACCAACGCATTTAATAACAAACCATCACTGTAACCACCACCACCACCACCACCACCATCATCATCATCATCATCACCATCATCATCTATAATCAGCATCATTGTCATCATCACTATCATCATCATCATCATCACCACCACCATCATTATCGTTGTCGTCGTCGTCATCATCATAATCATCATCATCATCATCATCATCACCATCATCATCATCACCATCATCATCATCATCTATAATCAACAGCTTTGTCATCATCACTATTATTATCATCATCATCATCAGCATCATCATCATCCATCACCATCAACCATCATCATCATCATCTGAAACTGGCCCTGACTCTGTAGTATAAATGCCTTGTTTTCATAAGTTTTGAATTAAAATCTTCCACCAAACCTTAGTCACAATTTATGTTCCTAACACTAGCTTAATGATAACAAAGTTATTTTACTAAATTCTTTGTTATATTTAAAATTAACTGAAGGAAACACAGAGCATCTCAACAAAAATATGGTAACAAAAGGGTTAAAATATATAATAGAGAAACAATTCTTAACCCTTTCGTTACCAACCTGGCTGAAACTGGCTCTGACTCTGTAGTACAAATGTTTTGTTTTCATAAGTTTTGAATTAAAATCTTCCACCAAACCTTAGTCACAATTTATGTTCCTAACACTAGCTGAATGATAACTAAGTTATTTTACTAAATTCTTTGTTATATTTAATATAATTGAAAGAAACACAGAGCATCTCAATAGAAATACAGTAATGAAACGGTTAATGGAAATCCCCTAACACATACAAATAACATTGCTCTGTAATTAACGCTGTTTGACAGTATGTTGTTATCTTGTCATTAATGTCTTACATCAGAATTAGTAAAAAATGCCCAGACTTACAGTCCAAGCATTTGATAAGCCATATTTTGCAGTCTTTACTTTCAGTCATATCATTGTACAAATAGAAAAAAAAAGTCTTTACTTGTTTTTTTTTTAGAACATTAATCCTTTAATGTTCAGATTATTCTGGTAAATGTAATGTCTATTTATTCACATTGTTTTGCATTAATCATGAATTATCTCATAGCTTCATGATTTCAATGATATGATTGTTTATGTTTTTAGAATGACTTTGTAAGATAGGTGTGAGAGGTTAGATCTCACCTGTTTAGGCCAGATATATGGTAGGTTTAAGCACTAAAGGATTAGAGTGCACTTTAGATGTGCACAGTCTTGAAATAAACTACGAGATTATTATTTCTGTATTAACCATTTATGGAATTAATCATGTCTTATCTCATAGCTTTGAGATTTTGATGATGTACTCTTTTACTCTTTTACTTGTTTCAGTCATTTGACTGCGGCCATGCTGGAGCACTGCCTTTAGTCGAGCAAATCGACCCCGGGACTTATTCTTTGTAAGCCCAGTACTTATTCTGTCGGTCTCTTTTGCCGAACCGCTAAGTGATGGGGAAGTAAACACACCAGCATCGGTTGTCAAGCAATGCTAGGGGGACAAACACAGACACACAAACATATACACACACATACACACACACACATATATATATATAATATATATATATATATACATATACATATATACGACAAGCTTCTTTCAGTTTTCATCTACCAAATCCACTCACAAGGCATTGGTCGGCCCGGGCCTATAGCAGAAGACACTTGCCCAAGATGCCACGCAGTGGGACTGAACCCGGAACCATGTGGCTGGTTAGCAAGCTACTTACCACACAGCCACTCCTATGTGTTTGTCTATTTTTTATTTGTTATGTGTGAAAGGCTGGATCTATCCAGTTTTATGATAAAATGTGTAGAATATTTGAGGTGGTAAAGATTGTTTACCAACATAACATGGCAGTCCTGGTTTAGGACGAATGTTGCTGTAATTTAGCCCCAGGAGACACTATCTCCAGCTGGCTATACGACACGATCTGTGCCCTTATATTTTCCAACAAGGGAATCTAGCACCCTCACGTTGTGAGATTTAAAAGTAGTAATTTTCTTATTTGAGGTGGATTTGACCAATTTAAATTCTTAAGGGATAATCAGTAAAATATATTTACAAAAATCAAATTTGCCTTGAGTATCTCCTGTCTTGGAATAAAATTGGTAAAACTAAAGAGTTGTTGTAGCTATTGTTGTTGTTGCTGTTATTGATGTCATATCTCATTAAACAAACCTATGATCAGTTGTTCCAGCCATGACTACCCCCAGCCATGACCTTTATATATATTAAGCCTACATTGTTTAATGTGTCCATCTTCATTTAAAACAACATTGTGTGATTTGAGGAATACTTAACAGCTATTTCTACCAAATCAAATGATTTGTAGATGGTCTCTTGTTGGTTCAATTTTAATATAAAGCTGTTGTTCAGTTCTATATTTAAGAGATGAGGAATTATTTACATTATTTACATTATCTACATTTGACGGATATTTGTCCTCATCTTGTTTGTTGTTAACACAATGTTTCGGCTGATGTACCCTCCAGCCTTCATCAGGTGTCTTGGGGAATTTTCGAACCTGGGTTCTCATTCCTAAGATATTTTTCGTTGTTGTTGTTGGTGGCGGCAACGACGTTTTTCTTCTTCTTCTTCTTCTTCTTCTTCTTCTTCTTCTTCTTCTTCTTCTTCTTCTTCTTCTTCTTCTTCTTACGACGACGACAAAGAAGAAGAAGAAGACTGCATGTACTCCATCCCATGCAGCTGTGGTAGGTTATACAAAGGCGAAACATGGTGCCCCCTCAAAATAAGGATAGAGGAACATCGCAAAGATGTGACACAAGGAGATATTGATAAATCGGGTATAGCTGATCATGTATGGAAAAATGGAGACCACCTACCCCTGTGGGATGAAGTTAAAATATTAGACAGAGAACACTACTGGAAAATATGAAAACTAAAAGAAGCAGCACATATGCTAGGACACAACAACCTCCTAAGCAGACCAAGTGCAGATATGAATAGCATATGGGAACCGGTATTAAGGAAGGATAGGAGAATGTTAGATTTATGAGCCCTAAAATTCACTCCATAATTGCCCATGGGCATATGGTGTCATGCTTAAGAGCACAGGCTACTAACCCCAAGATTCCGAGTTCAATTCCAAATAATAATAATAATAATAATAATAATAATATTGATAACAACAACAACAACCCCAACACACCTGATGATGGCTGGAGGGTATATCAGCTGAAACATTGTGTTAACAACAAACAAGATGAGGACAAATATCTATCAAATGTAAATAATGTAAATAAAAAGATGGCGTAGTGCTTAAGAGCACAGGCTACTAACCCCAAGATTTTGAGTTCAATTCCAAATAATAATAATAATAATAATAATAATAATAATAATAATAATAATATTAATAACAGCAAATGTAAATAAAGCTGTTGTTGTTTAAACCCCAAACCAAATTTGATCTACCAAATCCATGCTCAAAGCCATTCTAAATATGACCATCTAACATATTTTTTCAGTAATAGTATATCCAACATTATATTATTTAATGTATCTTTTGTTTTTTTTTATGGATGTGATTTTTCAGATGGCCTTTGCTGCTATTTCTAGCAGGCCATGTTACAGTGTAGAGGTTTCCTTATTGGCTTATGTAAAATGAACATGCATGAGTGTATTTGTATACATGTGTATATGTGTGTGCAAACGTGTGTGTGTGTGTGTGTGTATGTGTGTGAGTATTTGTGTGTCATGTTAGATAAACTGTTCTTTTTTTTTTAATCTACCCATCCTATGTAACGCAGATAATTAAATTTAAAACAGAAAATACTTGTTTCACAACTTAATTGAAATATCGATCGAATTGTCTTTAAAAAAAAACAAAACCTTCTGCCATTCCTACCCCCCCCCGCAACTCCTTTCTCCCTCTCCTCCCTCCTCCTCCTTCTCCACCTCCTCCTTCTCTCCTCTGCTGTCAACTCTGAAAGACATGTTCAACATATCTCTTTCTCTGATGCAGTCTTCTGCACCGCTTTCTTTCCCTCCTTCTCCTCCTCCTCCTCCTCCTCCTCATCATCATCATCATCCTCATCATCCTTCCTCAGCTATGTGTTATAGATATTTTGAATCCCATCTGATTCTGACGAATATCGCACAAACACACCCACGTGCGTATTCGTCCGTATTCATGTGCATACTCACATACGCACACACTCATGCACTCATACATATATGCTCACATACACACACACGCACTCACACATGCATACATGCATACACACATATATATACTCACTCACATGCACAAACACTCATGTACAGGCATCCACACACACACACACACACGAAACATTTTTTTCCCGCTCAGAGTTGCTGAAGCATGGAACAAACTGCCTGCATCAGTTGTTGACTGCCATGACACTGCATCCTTTAAGGCCCTCATGCTTTCCGAAATACGCCGAAACTACACCTGATTATACATACACTTTAGATGAGTTGTAGTGCACCTGAGCACTGTACACAATGTTTTTATTATTATTATTATTATTATTATTATTATGAACACTGCATGCACTTGCTCATGCTCGCAAACACGTATATACATACTTACATGCACTCACATGTACAGGCACACATGCACACACACACAAACACGTGCATGCAAACCCACACACACACACACACACACAAACACACACACCCACACATTGTCAGGATCTCAGGTTGGCATCGAGATTATTCTGAGGTACCCCTGTCACTCATCCCTGCTACGTTTAAAGTTTCAATCAAAATTTACTCACAGACAAACATGTTCCAACCATGACTATCTCAGCTTTTCCTGGTCATAAGCACAGCAAAGGTTGTGTAGTTAAGAAATTCACTTTTAAATCACATGGCCTTGGGTTCAATCTTGCTGTTTAACACCTTGGACAAATGACTTTTGCTATTTAGCCCTTGGATGACCAAAACATTTACAGTGGATTTAGAAGCTGCAAAATGTCCATCATAAAATGATGGCTGTGTGGTAAGAAGTTTTCTTCCCAACCACAATGTTCTGGGTTCAGTCCCACAACATGGTAATTCAGTCAAGCATTTGCTGCTATGCCCCAGGCTGACCAAAGCTTTGTGAGTGGATTTGTTAGATGGAAATTGAAAGAAGCCCAATGTACCAGTGTCCTGTGAAAAGCACCAAGTACACCCTGTAAAGTGCTCAGCGTTAGGAAGGGCAGCCAGCCATGGAAACCTAGAATTAGTGAAAGGAAGAGCAAGCAGCAGTGAAACAATGCCTCTGTAATCTATTGCAATGTTATTATCAGTGCGGTCGGCCCGAGGCTATAGTAGAAGACACTTACCCAAGGTACCACGCAGTAGGACTGAACCCGGAACCATGTGGTTGGTAAGTAGCTTGTTTACCAACCACATGGTTCCGGGTTCAGTCCCACTGTGTGGCACCTTGGGTAAGTGTCTTCTACTATAGCCTCGGGCCGACCAAAGCCTGTGAGTGGAATTGGAATTGGTAGACGGAAACTGAAAGAAGCCCATCGTATATATGTATGTATGTATGTATGTGTGTATGTGTGTGTATTATTTGTGTCTGTGTTTCTCCCCCCAACATCGCTTGACAACTGATGCTGGTGTGTTTACGTCCCCGTAACTTAGCGGTTCGGCAAAAGAGTCCGATAGAATAAGTACTAGGCTTACAAAGAATAAGTCCTGGGGTCGATTTGTTTGACAAAATCACATGCTACCATCTCTTTGAAAAAAGGTGTTGTGGTTGGGGGTGGGAGAAAGATGTGGTGGTCATGGCTGAGATGCATTTTTTTCCTAGATTTATCTGCTTGATCAGCATTTAGCTGAATCTTAAAAACAACAACAAAGTCGAATTCTTGATTCTTAATTTTTGTATCAATCATAACATAATTCTGTCATCTATCATGCACAGCCACAGAAGTTAGAAGAACCGGTGAAGAAATCTTCAGAAGTAGATGCTTTGCAGAATAATCACAAGAATATGAAAGCCATTCTCAGTAAAGTGGTACGTATCCTTCACAAGCTGTCTTGTATTTTAAATGACAGTTTGATATTAGGTTTTATCCTGTAACATTTAAACCATCCAGATTCAGCCTTCACACTTACTCTACCTTGTCATTCTAAAACCATAATCATAAGTGCAGGAGTGGCTGTGTGGTAAGTAGCTTGCTTACCAGCCACATGGTTCCAGGTTCAGTCCCACTATGTGGCACCTTGAGCAAGTGTCTTCTACTATAGCCTCGGGCCAACCAAAGCCTTGTGAGTGGATTTGGTAGATGGAAACTGAAAGAAGCCCATCGTATACATGTATATATATATATATATATATGTGTGTGTGTGTGTATGTTTGTATATCTGTGTTTGCCCTCCAGCATTGCTTGACAACCAATGGTGGTGTGTTTACGTCCCCGTAACTTAGTGGTTCGGCAAAAAGAGACTGATATAATAAGTACTAGGCTTACAAAAAATAAGTCCTGGGGTCGATTTGCTCGACTAAAGGCGGTGCTCCAGCATGTCCACAGTCAAATGACTGAAACAAGTAAAAGAGTAATCTCATCATCGAAATTTTTAAGCTATGTGCCTTTGTCTTTGCATCAGTGTTTGCCCCTCACCACCACTTGACAACTGGTGTTGGTTTGCTTATGTCCCTGTAATTTGGCTTTCCAGCATAAGAGAGTCATAGAATAAAAATTAGCTAAATAAAAGTTAAGTACTGGGGTCAATTTATTTAACTAAAACTCTTAGAGGCAGTGCCCCAGTTTGGCCACAGTCCAGTTACTGAAACATAAAAGATCAAACACGATATGTCGTCACATGGTTCCTTGCAGCCCATTCATTGCTTTAGGCCTTGGATCAACTAAAGCCTTGTTATAGAAATTTAGTTCAAAGTGGAAACCCATCAGAGGTGTTGTTCATGTTGTATTGAGTGGTTGACTTAATCATGTCCTGAACAAAACATAAAAAAAGCATCCAGTGGTGAGGCTCCAGCCTGAGCATTCAGTTGTTTGTAGTGTATGCAGTTACCTGAGAGGCCTCACAACTGCTGGATTTGCACTGGCTTGGATTGGTGGTGTCAGCCAAGGGCTCCAATTATAATTCAAATGGCAGAAAATGGCCCTGTGGTCAAAGCATACAAGATCAGAGGAGGGCTGGTCCTTGTACACGTGCTGTATGGACCCTACACTGTGTGGGAACATGCCTTGATGTAATGCGATCCAGTACCCTTGTCTGAGGGTTAAATAGGACCTGTGCATCAAGGGATTATTAGGAGAGCAGGGAACTAGTAGAGGAAATTGTAAGTAAACTAGCAGAAGGGAAGAGGAAATCATTGCTGTATATTTAAAAATTAAAAACCATGAATCTTCTGGCTTTGCATCGAAAGTCCAGAATCACTGAACTTTGTAGGCATGGCACATATATGTATATATATATATATATCATTGTGACATTGTGACCGACCAGGCTATCAGATGTTGCTACACATCGCTGGTCACAATGCGCTTCGCATTGTTTTAGCCTTCAACTGACGCCACCCCGCTGGCTAAGCGAGCAGGCCAACAGAAGAAAGAGTGAGAGAAAGTTGTGATGCAAGAGTACAGCAGGGATCACCATCATGCCCTGCCGGAGCCTCGTGGAGCTTTAGGTGTTTTCGCTCAATAAACACTCACAACGCCCAGTCTGGGAATCGAAACCGCGAGTCCGCTGCCCTAACCACTGGGCCATTGCGCCTCCATATATATATATATATATATATATATATATATTATATACATATATATATATACATATATATATATATATATATAGAGAGAGAGAGAGAGAAATTTTGTCTTTTACCAGGATTTTACACCATAATCTGGTTCTGAAGAAATCTTAGCAGAGTCTGGCTTTTGAGTGAGATCTTTGATCTAATGTTAACTTCCTTGGTGGTCTTGTAAAGGGTCCATTTTCCTCTGACTGAATCATGAGTCATAAAGTGTATTTACTGCCGTCAGTTATACACACAAAGTGTAATACTGTTGTCAAGGTATGACATTAGATAGATATTTTTTGTTGGTCGTTGAGTTATGCCTCAGATTGCATATAATGAATGCACAACACTTGTGAACAATTAGCAGAATTTCATTTCACTGTTGGTCACAAATTAAAAATGCATCAATAAAGTTTACACACTGGAAAAGCCAATTCTGTAGCTCTCACAAAGAGTTGATTAAAAAGGCTTTGTAATTAAGCTGCCAAGACAGGAGAAAATATACATACTATGTTCATGTTGGTGGACTAAAGCTTTATATGTAAGGCTCTGTCTAGGTTGAGTAAAGAGTAATGAAAATGACTGTTAAAAGCAGTAAAATGAGAATGTTGTTTCCTGCTTAGCTGTGGATGATCATAAAGTGAAGTTTGTGCTCAAAACATGCCTATTTATAAGCTTTGTAAAGGAACAGTCTAGCAATTCTAAAAAGAATCATCATGTGATATCTCAATGCCGATTCATCTATAACTTGGTTGATCATGTGTAAAAAGTGTTGCTAAGCTGTGATTTTAATTTAGCAATTTTAGGATTCAGTTTTGTATCTTGCTACACACAAAAAAAAATAATAATAATAAATAAATAAATAAGATGAGAGATGTGATTTACTATAAACAACTTTCTTTTTCCTGTTTTTCAATCAGGAGGAAGAAAATTATTCTAGAAAAGGAACAGATGACAAAAAAACTGTAAGTCAATCAGTGTTTTTTATTTTTTTGTAAATTTGTTTATTTATTGATTAATTTATTAAGAAGGTCAAACTACAACCAAATGGTTCGGGATTTGATCTTAGGTAAGTGACTTTTACTGTAGTCTAAGATTTACCATCATCACCATTTAATATCCATTTTTTTATGCTGGCATGGGTTAGACTATTTTACTAGAAGCTGATGAGCCAAAGGACTTCGTCAAATTACAGTGTTTGCTTTGGCATAGTTTCTATGCCTTTCCTGATGCCCACCACTTTACAGAGTGTACTGAGTGATTTTTACGTGGCACCAGCCAAATCTAGAAAGTTTGCTTGCAGGAAAATTTGCCTCAGGATTTTGTCAAATGAGGAGGAGGAGGTGGAGAAGGGAGGAGGAAGTGGAGAAGGGAGGAGGAGGTGAAGAAGAGAGGAGGAAGTGGAGAAGGGAGGAGGAAGTGAAGAAGAGAGGAGAAGGTGGAGAAGGGCGGCGAGGGAGAAAGGAGTTGTGGGGATAGGGTAAGAAAGGTAGAAGATTTTTTTTTAAAGACAAAAAATTTTGTTGAATGAATAAAGAAATTTTAAATGAGTTAAGAAGTTGCTTTACTCCTTCTTACTGGTTGAAACAATTATATACCAAGGGGAACAATTAATCATTTTTGTCTTGCTGAAAAATTTCCTATGGCCAAAAATCCTGAGGTGAATTTTCCTGCTGCAAAAATGTTTGTGGTGAACTTGCCTAGAACTGGCACCAGCACCAGTGAGGTCATCATGTAACTTGCAAAACAAGACTTCTCAGCTGTGGGGATGTTGCATTGAGTGGTTGGGGTGGGGGTGTAATTTTTATACCAGGTGATAAGAGGTTAAAGTATGATAAAAGGGCAGGAAACAGGTGTCTTGATGGAGAGGAGATACATAATTAACCCAGTTGGAAAAGAGAAAAGATGATGGTGGTGGTGGTGGTGGCAAAGATGTGCCATGGAATACCCTTAAGTTACAGGAAGGTGAAATACTGCCAACCACTTTTACTGTGTGTACAAGGTGCCACTGGTACTACTGAAGCCAGAGGGCTGTCTAAGTGGTAGGAATCTTATGACAATACAAAGAGGGCAATGACATCGTTGGATAGCCTATAGGAGCTGGTGGGGGCGGGTAGAAGTGAGTATAATGCACTCTGGCTTCAGTAATACCAGTGGCACCTTGTACACACATTAAAAGTGGTTGGCATTATGAAGGGCATGCAGCCATAGAAACCATATCAAAGCAGACATAGATCCAGTCAGACTATCCGACCCATATCAGTATGGAGTGTGGATGTTAGATGATGACAATGATGATGTGCTTGGCATTTGGAAGGGCGTCCAGCTGTAAAAACCATGCCAGATCTGACCTCCACTGAGCTGGTGCCACATAAAAAGCACTGAGTCCACTCTGTGGGGTGGTTGGTGTTAGGAAAGGCACCCAGCCATAAAAGCCATGCTGAAACAGACACAGAAGTCTGGTGCAGGCTTCTGCCTGGCCAGCTCCTGTCAAACTGTCCAACCCATGCCAGCATGGAAAATGGACATTAAATGATGATGATGATAATGATACACAAACACACACACCTGCAGGCGTGTATGTATGTGTGTATTTAAAAAGGGTACCCCCCTCCCCCAGTCATGAATGACCAAAGAATAGCACCTAGAAAGTTATCCTCTGTGACACAAGTCTGGGCAAGGTTGTCTATGGAAGACCAGCAGTCACCCATGCATACCAGCCTCCCCTCTCCATGCCACCAGTGTTATCCAAGGGAAAAGGCAAAGGGGCCGATACAGCTTGGCACCAGTGACATTGCAACCCATTTCTACAGCTGAGTAGTAAACTGGAGCAACGTGTGAAATAAAGTGTCTTGCTCAAGAACACAACACACAACCCAGTCTGAGAATCAACTCATCACCTCACGATTCTGAGCCCAACATAAATTATATGTATGTATGTGTAGGAGTGTATATGTGCATTTGTGTGTGTGTATGTGTGTGTGTGTGTGTGCATGTGTGTGTGTGTGTGTATGTGCATGTTTGTCTCCTTGAATTGATACCATCCGAGTACCAGGAAAGGCATTTTGACTATACAGTTCTGCCTCAAAGAGTCTCGTCCATTCCTTGCCAGTATGGAAAAAGTGGGTGTACTTGTGATGAGAGCCGAAGAATTCAGCTCAAACTGTTTAGAATTCTGTTTTTTTCGTTTTTGAAAACCTTTATTCACCATATTTTTCTTTTCTTTTCTTTTCATTTTTTTCATTTTAGACAACAATATCAAAACCTGTGGGTGACATAAATATTCACATTAATTTTGTGCCAAAAGAGAACAACCAAACTTCAAAAAAACGTCCAGAATCTAAGAACATCAAAAAGAAATTTAAACAAATTCCAACACCAATTGAAGAAACAATTCCAGAGGATGATTCCAATATAGATTAGTATGTAATTTTGTAATTTTTGTTTTATTATTTATTTCTCTACACTAATCCTTTAGCATTTAGATTACTCAGATTTAATACTTATTTATCCGCATTGATTTGTATAAATCATGCATTATCTTTAGCTTTGTGATTTCAGTGGCATGTTAGGGCAGGTGTGATAGGTTGGATCCAACCAGTTTGATCATAAAACAAGTAGAATATTTGAGCCAGGTATGGATGGTTTAAATGTTAACAGGTTAAAATGCACATCAGATGCGTACAGTCTTGAAGTAAATCCCGGAGCTATTATTTCTGTATTAATTCTTTAGCATTCAGATTACTCTGTCAAATGTAATGCTTATTTATTCACATCATTATGGAATTAATCAGGCACAGGAGTGGTTGTGTGGTAAGTAGCGGCCGAAATATTGATTCCTTTGTCGGATTTTGAACACTCTTCTACGATCTATCATTTATTTAAAAAAAAAAAAAAGAACTTTCTTGAACTGTTAATTATTTTATTTCTTCTGTTCTGTTCTGTTTTTCCTTCTCCCCTTTGTGTTTTATTTTGTATTTTGAACTTTTTTTAACTAGTTTTTCAATGACAAAGGAATTGCTCGTGTGGGAGTTGACACCTCCCAAGAAATGGGTAAAAGAGCTGGAAAGAAAGACCGTGGTGTTGAGAACGTATTCAAAGTCGCTCGACACCATAGCCGTCTTCCCGAAGGCCACAATTTTGGATGAGCTGGTGGACTACATGCCAGCCATCAAATTTATCTCACAGGGAGTCAAATATGCAACGGTCTGGTTGCTATTTGACTCCCCACAAGAAGCTTGCGACTTTGCAAGCCAGCCCCTTGACGGCAAAGAATATTATTCTTGCCAAATTACATGGGAAAAACATTAAAAGCTAAAAAGCTTGGATCTGTGGCCTACCACCCCCGGAGTTGAGCCCGAGTGGATAGAGGACTCTATCCGCTGGGGTCTGGGTGGTAGCAATTCCAAGTTGCTGAGTGTTAAAATGTTGCCTGCGGCTGATTGGGAGGGGTCGAAAGCTGTTTTGACACTATGGACCCAATCAGCCGAAATTCTGGTCTTTCCAGATTTCTTGAGGATGGCCGGGTCGAGGTATCTGGTGATGCTCAAGGGACATCCTCCCCCCAAGTGTCACCTGTGCCTGGAGACCGGCTACATTAAGAAGAACTGCCCCAGGGACCAAAGTAGGATCCTGGAGCAGTTAATGGTGGAATCTCTCCCTGCTCCCCCAATGGAGGGAGAGAAGCAAAAGAATGACAAGGAGGTTGTTACATCCCCAAAACGTAAAAGAAAGGTGGACAACAATGGTGACCCACCGAAAGACCCGGGAGCTGCGGGAGAAAAAGAGGACCCATTGTGTGCACCACAGGAACCTCACCCTCCCGCGGCCCAGGGAAAAAAAGTAAAAAAAAGAGAAATGGAACGCCGCCGGCGGATTGTAACACGCGGACGGCGTCTCCCAAGCCTCCTCAGGCGGTTGTGCCGCCGGAGGATAAATATGTGGTCTTCTTCCACTAAGGAGGAACCATTGAAAATGAGATAAGAAAAATGAAAAGGAGAGGCTAATGGGAGGGACTTCGGTCCTGCACGGAGGACCCTGAGTGGCCTTCGCAGGTGGCTGCGGAGGTCCTATGGGATAGCCATCTGTGAATTCCTTCCCGGAGGACTCCTATAGATTTGTACCTGTGTGGTCTTGCCTGGAACCGGCTGAGTGCTTCAATAAAGCAAGAGAGCTGGTCGGCCGGGTGACCTGAACTTTTTGTATATTTTGAAGGAACATTGTATTATATTGAAACCTGAACTTTCTGTATATTTTAAAAGAACATTGTAAGAGGTTTATTGCCTCATTATGATTTGTTGAAAAAAGAACATTGTTTTGGAGAAGCGGAAGTCGGCGGGCGCTTTCATCTTCTCCCATCATCATCTTCGTTCCATCACCATCATTCATACCATTAATGTCTATGTCCAGCCCGCAAAGCTACATCTGTGTAATGCCCCTGTGGCAAATTAGATAAAATTTTTAAAAAAATAAAGTAGCTTGCTTACCAACCACATGGTTCCGGGTTCAGTCCCACTGCGTGACACCTAGGGCAAGTGTCTTCAATTTTAGCATCAGGCCGACCAAAGACTTGTAAGTGGATTTGGTAGATGGAAACTGAAAGAAGCCCATTGTATATATATGTATATATATGTATATGTTTGTGTGTCTGTGTTTGTCCCCCCAACATCCCTTGACAACCGATGGTGGTGTGTTTAGCAGTTTGGCAAGAGAGACTGATAGAATAAGTACTAGGCTTACAAAAGTCCTGGGGTTGATTTGCTTGAGTAAAGGCGGTGCTCCAGCATGGCTGCAGACAAACGACTGAAACAAATAAAAGAATAAAAGAAAGAAAGTAAGAATTATCTTGTAGCTGAGAGATTTTAATGATGTGATTATTTAATTCTCAAATGACATTGTAGAGTAGGTGTGAGAGGCTGGATATGGCTGGTTTGAGCACAAAACAGGTAGAATATTTGGGTTGGATGTGGCTGGATTAAATGCTAAAAGGTCTACCCTTTAACACTGAGATTACTCTGTCAAATGTAATGCTTATTTATTCACATTGTTTTCATAGCTTTGGGATTTTACAAGATGGTATTAAAACGAACCTGGGCTAATTCTATAGCATGCCAACAGATGGCAGCACACTGTTGCGTGCACAGTGAGAGCTAGCAGTAACCTTCATGAGACAGTATGCCTAGTGATATCGCTATGTTTACTTCACAAGTTGTGTTTTTGTGATCATGTGTATACTGTAGTCTGTGATTTTTTTTGTCCTGGACTGGAACAAAAAGAAAAAAAACCAACGTGAAATTTTGTGTTAAATTTGGGAAGTCTGCTACCATGACATTGAGCATGTTTCAGTAAGCTTATGGTGATGAGGCAATAGGTCGTATGCAATGTTTCAAGTGGCACGGAAGACTTCAAAAGCGAAAGAACGTCCCTGGAAGATGATGAGCAATCTGGAAGTCTTGTCACAAGCATCACTCCCAGAAATGTGGTTTTGTGCATTAAGAATTCATCCTCCAGGATTAGTCACTTGAGAGTTCTACTGCAATGTTTACGGAGTGTTTGAGGGAGGACATTTGGTGAAAGTGACTGGATCTGTGGATCACAAAGAATTGGATTCTTCACAATGACAATACACCCTGTCACCGAGCTCTCCCCACTTGTGAGTTTCTCACCAAAAACAACATGGTATCACTTCTACAGCTCCCCTGTTCACCAGATTTACCACCTGCAGAGTTTCACTTTTACCCCAAGATGAAAATGCATCCCAAAGGTCACCATTGTCAAGATCCAGATAGTTCTTGACTTACTTATGGAAAACGACTTCTAGGACAGATTCCAAGTGTCAGGAACATGGGAACTGGTATATTGCTGTGCTAGGTAACTATTTCAAAGAAAATGATGTTAAAACTTAGGTAAATAAGTTATTTTTTATTAAACATAACTAGTCTGGAGACCTTTTGATACCACCTCGTAATGATATGATTATTTAGTTTTAGAATGACATTCTAGGGCATGTGTGAGAGACCAGATCTGGTTAATTTGAACATAAAACAGATGGAATATTTTGATTGGATATACTCTTTACTTGTTTCAGTCATTTGACTGTGGCAATGCTGGAGCACTGCCTTTAGTCTAGCAAATCGGCCCCAGGACTTATTCTTTGTAAGCCTAGTACTTATTCTATCGGTCGCTTTTGCCGAACTGCTAAGTTACGGGGACATAAACACACCAGCATCGGTTGTCAAGCAATGTTGGGGTGGGAGGGACAAACATAGACACACAAACATATACACACACAAACATATATATATATATATATATATATATATATATATACGATAGGCTTCTTTCAGTTTCCGTCTACCAAATCCACTCACAAGGCTTTGGTCAGCCCACGGCTATAGTAGAAGACACTTGCCCAAGGTGCCCTGCAGTGGGACTGAACCCGGAACCATGTGGTTGGTAAGCAAGCTACTTACCACACAGCCACTCCTACGCCAACGCTAGTCAATGCTAAAAGATTGAAAAAAAAAAACCAACCAGCATGAGCAAAATATTTCAATAAATTTATACACTTGCATGTTATGTTATTTGTTATGTGTTTTGCTTCTATCATGTCTGTGATTGGTATCTTTAGCAATGCTATTGTATTTTGCCAATATGTCTTTTAGTCTAGAATTAATATTTTTACTTTGAAACAGATTATTTGTGACATTATTACATCTCCACTTAAAATTCTACTGAGGTCGACTTTGCCTTTCATCCCTTTGGGTGTTGATAAATTAAGTATCAGTTGAGTACTGGGGGGGGGGGG
The DNA here is from genome assembly GCF_006345805.1 of Octopus sinensis. Taxonomy (NCBI): domain Eukaryota; kingdom Metazoa; phylum Mollusca; class Cephalopoda; order Octopoda; family Octopodidae; genus Octopus; species Octopus sinensis. The sequence goes on along the minus strand of NC_043016.1, from coordinate 10,761,711 downwards.
GTCGATGTAATCAACCGTCCCCCTCCTCTCAAAATCCAGGCCTTGTGCATATAAAAGAAAGGGTTATTACATCTTCATCTCTTATCTGTTTACGTTCTACTTGTTTTGGTCATTGAACTGTGACCATGCTGGAGTACTGCCTCGAAGGGTTTTTAGTTGAACATATCGAACCCAGTAATTTTTTATTTTTTATTTTAAAGCCTGGTTCTTGTTCTATCGGTGTCTTTTGCTGAACTGTTAGGTTACAGGATGTAAACAAATCAACACTGGTTGTCAAGCTGTGGTACAGAATAAACACAACACAAACACACACATATATAATTATAGTTGTATTACCCAGTAATGCCCAGAAAAGCAGGGGGTTATTTCCAGTTCCTATTCCCATTACACTGTTTTATGTCCTATCCCGTTACCTGTTCAGTTCCCGTTTTAGTTCCGCTCCCATTCCTGTCCCCAATCCTGTGTCAAAATATAGATTTTAGAATCAGGTGTAATTAAGCCATTAAATATTTTATTAACTTTTATGGTAATTGTTTATTGCTAAAAATAAGTATTACAAATACGATTAGTGGGTGAATAATGAATGTCCCTATATTATTTTAACAAACGAATATGTATCTGAGTAAAATAAATGAGTAAACTGGTAATCCTGGGAAAGTGGGGTGTTATCCCCAGTGCCCGGTTACTATTGCACTGGTCCATGTCCTAATCCGTTTCTGTTCAGTTCCCGTCTTTAAGCACAGCCCATCATTTATGGTAATAGTTTATTGCTAAGAATAGATATTACAAACTATTAATTCGATTAGCGGGCGACTAAGGAATGTTACTATATTATTTTAACAAACGAATATGCCTCTGAGTAAAATAAATTAGATAAACTGATAGATTTACAAATGCATTGAGAAATAGTCCACGTTTTGTAGCTGGCGTTGTTGCGTGTCGCAGCTTATCATAGCTGATTTGTAAACAGTTGCTACAGCCCCCATCTCTAGGGGGCCCATTATAGATTTTTATTGAAATCCAATTTACCTATAATTCAACTGGATTTTTGTAACAAATAAATAACAAGATTGGATTGAATGTGGAAAATTATTTCAATATATTGGATTTGAAAATTTAGACATAATTTTAAAGTTTCGCAATATGTGACAGCAACAGGGAAGACCCTACAAGAGTAGAGTGACAGACAGTTATAGGATATGACACACACATGGGAATAAATTCCTCATCCACTTTATTCTCCCGACCTTGCTCCTTCAGACTACCATTTGTTTCATAGTATACAGACTCATTTGGGGGACATAACTTTCAGAAGCCAAGAGGAGGTCGAAACTGACATTTCAGAGTTCTTCGCTTTGAAACCAAAAGAGTTTTACATTGATGGGATTAAAAAGCTTGTAAATAGATGGAAAGAAGTCATAGATAATCAGGGAAAGTACATTGGTGATTAAATTTCAATCAAATATAACATTTAATCACTTGTTTTCTTTATTCAAAATTCTGGCAGAACTTATGGGATGACCTAATAGATGTTTGTGTCACATGTATGCAAAGTTTCGTGAATATTGGCTCAGTGCTTTAGGCACTAAGTTGGTAACAGACAGATGGACAGACAGACTGAAATTGCCATTTTATATATCATCATCATCATCATCATCATCATCATTTAACTTTTGTTTTCTGTGCAGGCATGATGGGTTCTTTCAGTTTCCTTACACTAAATCCACTTTACTTGGGGCTATAGTGGAAAACACTTTACCAGGGTGTTGTACCATTGAGACTGAACCTGAAACCACGTGCTTGGGAAGCAAACTACTTACCCACAGAAGCAGGCCTGTGCATCATTTTATGATTTATTCTGTGATAAGGCACAACACTTTTTGTGGTTAAGGGCAACCCCTTACTTATCTTCACCCAATTTGTCTTTTCAGAGTGCGATAAGTAAATTTTTCAAAAACATATAATTTCAAAAACAGTTACAGACGAGTTTATTCATCAATTCTCAGCATTTCTTGGTTTTTATCTGGTTGCAGGGAAAGGTGGTGATTGAGATACTACTGTAGAGTGACCCCCTTTGGTCATGAATGGCCATGGGATTGCACCTAGAAAGTTACCCTCCCAGGTACAAGTCCTGGCAAGGTTGCTTTGTGGAAGACCAGCAGTCGCCCATGCATACCAGCCTCCCCTCTCCACACCACTGATGTTATCCAAGGGAAAGGCAAAGGGGCTGATACCGCTTGGCATCTGTGACATCGCAACTCATTTCTACAGCTGAGTGAACTGGAGCAACGTGAAATAAAGTGTCTTGCTCAAGAACACAATATACAGCCTGGTCTGGCAATCGAACTCACTACCTCATAATTGTGAGCCTGATACTCTAACCACTGAGCCATGAGCCTTCAGATACTACTGTATAACTCTATAATATTTATGAATTCAAGACATTTGGCATTAAATTTCATCCAGATCATTATTTTTTTTTTTTTTTGTTTATTGATGAGAAAAAGAGGTATCACTTTACAGGTTTCGAAGACAGGTAAGTGGGGAGGGAGGGAGGAATGAAAGTACTCTCAAGCCAGAGACCTAGCTTGAATGCTTCCAACTGACTCGAATTTACTAAACACACCCAAAGGAGTGGTAGTAAAGTGAGAAATGGATAGAGTCTAGTGCCCTTGTAGGCCACATTAGGATTTGAACCCACAATGCAAAGGGCCCGAGCAAATATCACTCAGCACTCATGAATTATTCCACTACTCCATTACCTTTAATTCGTATTTTATTTATTGACCCAGAAGGACGAAAAAGCAAAGCTGACTTGGGTGAGATTTGAAACAGGGAAAAAAAATACTATAAGTTATTTCTCCTGAAGGATTCTGAAACTTTACAATCCTTCTTTTCCAAACTGGTCTGCATCTTGGAATCATTCTAACTCAAAGTCTGATGTTACTAATGAGCAAAAGGTGTAGGAGTGGCTGTGTGGTAAGTAGTTTGCTTATGAACCGCATGGTTCTGGGTTCAGTCCCACTGCGTGGCACCTTTGCCAAGTGTCTTCTACTATAGCCTTGGGCTGACCAAAGCCTTGTGAGTGGATTTGGTAGACGGAAACTGAAAGAAGCCTGTCGTGTATATATATATATATATATAATATATATATATATATATATATATCATCATCATCGTTTAACGTCCGTTTTCCATGCTAGCATGGTTGGACGGTTCAACTGGGGTCTGGGAAGCCAGAAGGCTGTGCCAGGCCCAGTCTGATCTGGCAGAGTTTCTACAGCTGGATGCCCTTCTTAACGCCAACCACTCCAAGAGCGTAGTGGGTGCTTTTTATGTGCCACCTGCACAGGTGCCAGACGAGGCTGGCAAACGGCCACGATCAGATGGTGCTTTTTACATGCCACCGGCACGGGGGCCGGACGAGGCTGGCAACGGCCACAATCGGATGGTGCTTTTTACATGCCACCGGCACGGAGGCCAGTCGGGGTGGCGCTGGCAACGGCCACGTTCGGACGGTTCTCTTATGTGCCACTGGCACTGGTATCTCAGCTACAATTTCCATTGATGTTGAAAGATTTCGATTTCGATTTTGATTTTCACTTGCCTCAACAGGTCTTCACACGTAGGGTTTGTGTCACAAGAAGGAACGGTATGCATAAGTGGGCTGGCTACATCCCAGGTAGAGGCCACGGGTTTTATATATATATATATATAATGTACGTGTTTGTGTGTCTGTGTTTATCCCCCCAATATTGCTTGACAATCGATGCTGGTGTGTTTATGTCCCCATAACTTAGCGGTTCGGCAACAAGTGACTGATAGAATAAGTACTAAGCTTGCAAAGACTAAGTCCTGGGGTCGATTTTCTCGACTAAAGGCGGTGCTCCAGCATGGCTGCAGTCACATGACTGAAACAATGAGTTGTACATTCTCTCTCTCTCTCTCTCTCTCTCTTTCTCTCTGAAACAAACACACACACTAACATACGCTATATTTATATATATGTACAGATGTATACATGAATGTATATATGTATGTCTTTGTATTTCTGTTTGTCCTCTATCAATGTTTGACAGACGGTGTTAGTTTGTTTACAACCCCATAGCTAAATGGTTTGGCAAAAAGAGACTGAGAGAATAAGTACTAGGCTTAAAAAAAAGATAAGTACAAGAGTCAATTTGTTCAACTAAAACCCTTTCAGGGCAGTGCCCCAGTATGGCCACAGTCCAACGACTGAAACATGTAAAAGATAAAAAATAAAATAATTGATATACCATTACCAAGTATTGAATTATTTTAATCTTGTTTGATCAACATTTTAAGATTATATTATTATTATGTATATTATATAAGGTGGTGAGCTGGCAGAAGCGTTAGAACATGGGGCGAAATACTTCGCGGTATTTTGCCTGTCGCTATGTTCTGAGTTCAAATTCTGCCGAGGTCGACTTTGTCTTTCATCCTTTCGGGGTCAATAAATAAAGTACCAGTTACGCACTGGAGTCGATGTAATCGACTTAATCCTTTTGTCTGTCTTTGTTTGTCCCCTCTATGTTTAGCCCCCTGTGGGCAATAAAGAAATATATATTATTATTATGTAGACTTTCTTTGTATATTCTTTGAGGAAAGTGTCAAACACACTATGATAATCAAGATGCTATTGATCTTCATATTAAAAACTATTTTGCATTTCCTTGTATTGTATTGATTTCTGTCAGTATACATGTCCATGCATTAATTTCTTAACATTTTCCTTAAACAATATTAGTTGCCTACTGTATAACATTTAGGGTGTCATGAACGATCTCTTTCAATATTTTACAGACTTTGCTGGGGGCTTTTTATGTGGCGTCAGCACAAGTGCTTTTTTACATGGACTGGTATGAGAGCTCTTCAGCAGGGAGGAGAGTATTAACAGTTCTGCTGTGTTGGGCAGGTGTTCTTGAGGGGCCAGATATTGTGGTCCTTAGTCATCTCCTTTATAAGACTCAGCGCCCTGTGGTCGGCCTTCAATACTTTGTCCCATGCCTTCCTGGGGTCTCTCTGTTCCCCTAGTTCCCTCCTCTGTAAGTGATCAGCACCTCTTTGTGCAACTGTCTTCATCCATCTGCATCACATGACCAAACCAATGCAATCTTCTTTCTTGCAAATGACATCTAATTCCTCTGCTGCTTAACTGATATCAGGAAAAGTCAGCGGGCTTGCGGCTCGGCACCTGGAGAAGCAAGCCCATGCCATTCACCAGCACCTCTGTCATGGGACGCTGGACCGATGGTCCAGTCAAGTTGCTCAGGGTCTGATTTGGTCCATATCTCCAAATGGAGAAGAACTGGAATGAAATAACCAGTAGGGCGGTCACTCTTGCCTGGCAATGGGCTGAGAGGAAGCTGTCCCTAAAAGGTTGGGTGGAGGTGGCGAACACGTACATCACTTCCATCATCAACTACCACCTGACCATTGTGCCTTGTCCCGATCCTACCATCACCAAACTAGAATGCATTCTCTTTCGCTTCTTGTGGAAAGGATGCGTCCCGATGGTCAGGTGATCCATTTGCTGTCAACACCCATTAAAAGCGGGGGCTGGGCATGCCATGGTTGATGATGTGCAGACACGTACTGATACTGCGACATCTCCGGCTCTACATAGACAGTGGTGAACAGGTGCGGTTGCCATTTGTGAGGTGCGCTTTCCCGCAGGTCATCTCCATGACCAAACTGCAGTTATGGATCAAAAAGAGGCTGAGGAAGGGCAAATGGCACATGAGTGTCGCATTGCTCTCAAGCAATTATGCCATTCTGGGTCGACCTTGAGTGACTTCAACACAACCAAAGCATTGTATAGGGGATTAGTGGAGGGGAGGTATGGCGATGATTTAGGGGCAAACCTGAACGTTGACTAGGAATACCTGACCTGCCTGTTCAAGACAACTTTCGGGCCAGGACCTATGAACAACCTCCAAAGATCCCTTGCCTGCCTGTGATATCGAGAAGCGCTACCCATTTGGGATTAGCTCTACAGACATGGATCGAGAAGCACGGGGCCGACCTGCCCGAGATGCAGTCAGAGCAATGAAACCGTTCTGCATGCACTCGTACAGTGTCCAACCATTTCTGACCTGCGGGCCTATGTCGAACAACTGCTATCACGTGTGGGACAAGTCAGTTTATCAACTGAGTCTATCATGACTATTGTCGCGCCTCCTTCCTTGAAATGGGAAGGAAGAGCCATTTTCATCATACTTGTGGCTATGGCGAAAGAATGTATCTGGCGGACACGTCTGAAAGGTCTAGAGACAAACACTTTCCTCTCTGGTGAATCCCTCATCAACTTCTTCAAGTATCACTTGAAGAGGAAGGTGAGAGTAGAGAGGCAAGTTTTGTCTAGTGAATGTTTCAAAAAAAGATGGGTGAATGTAGCAAGGATGGCACATGTGAACGACGGAGCCAGCTTGAACATAATCCTAAGAACCAGAAAAAGAAAGGAAAAAAGAGAGTCACTTACTGTAATGTGTTTTTTGCATGACATTATTGCTCGAGGTTACCGTGGTTTCTTTCCATAGGCTTTTTTTCCACGGATAAACCTAATCTGTTTCCAATTTTACACTATGACACTTCTGTGATACACAATCCCTATTGATCGTTTTTTTTTTCTACCGCAATCCCTTTTGATTGAAATTCTAACCCCCCTTTTTTTTTCTTTCCTTTCCAAAAAGAAAAGCTCTACTTTGTATTTTGTCCCCTCTGTGTTCAGCCCTGTGTGGCTAATAAAGAAACATATATTCCCAACCAATATATATATGTATGTATGTATATATATATGTGTATATATATATATATATATATATATATATATATATATATATATAATATCATCATCATCACCATCATTTAACGTCCGCTTTCCATGCTAGCATGGGTTGGACGGTTCAACTGGGGTCTGAGGAGCCTGAAGGCTGCACCAGGCCAGTCAGATCTGGCAGTGTTTCTACAGCTGGATGCCCTTCCTAATGTCAACCACTCCGAGAGTGTAGTGGGTGATTTTATGTGCCACCGACACAGTGCCAGACGAGGCTGGCAGACGGCCACGCTCGGATGGTGTTTTTATGTGCCACCGACACAGGTGCCAGATGAGGCTGGCGAATGGCCACGATCGGATGGTATATATATATATATATATTCTCAACCAATATATATATATATATATATCATCAGTTAATAAAAAAGACATGTGAAAAAACATTGAAAGTGGCTCAAGAATTTCACTTCATTAATAATTTTTTTTTTTGTCATTGACCCTCAGAAGGGCAAAAGGCAAAGCTGACCATGGAAAAATTTGAATGCATAACAGGAACTAAATATCACAAGGCATTCTGACCAATGCTCTGATACTGTTACTAGTGCACTATTCTGTAAATAATGGTTTTCCTCATTAATATGTGCTCAATTATAATCATAAAGTTTCAAGCTGAAATTTGCAGAAGTTCTACATATTTTACTGACCTTCAATTAGATTGATAGAACAGTTTGTTAATTAGTATTCTTTTTTTTTTTTTTTTTTTGCTCTAACACATAAATTTCGCTAGTTTCTGATAAGTATTTAATAACATAATTGCATCAATAATTGTATGTATAATTGGCACAAATTATATCTCGCTTTCCTTTTTTTTTCTACGATGTGGTCTGTGTGTCAGTGTTGATAATTTTGTGGGAAAAAATATTAGACAAGGATTGAAATGTTGTGTGTGTGTGTGTGTGTATAATTTTATAAATGTGTATATGCAGCACGGAATTTTGTCAGTGAACAGGTCGCGGTCTGAAAGCGACGAAGATATTTTGACAAATTAAATTTAAATGTTGAAGTGAATCTAACGGTTTTTGTGTGTTTCTTAAATGGCTTACAAACACCTTCCACGCTGCATCATCATCATCATCATCATCATCATTGTTTAACGTCTGTCTTCCATGCTAGCATGGGTTGGACAGTTGAACCGGGGATCTGGGAAGCCAGAAGGCTGCACCAGGCTCCAGTCTGATTTTGCAGTGTTTCTACAGCTGGATGCCCTTCCTAACGCCAATCCTTCCTAATGCCAAGTGTGTATATATATATATATATGTATGTATGTAAATTAGAAATTGTGGTACAACAAGGCACCAATGTTTGCTGGAAATATCAATTGATAAAGATACAATGCTATGTAAAGACTCAAAAAAAGATATACTAGCAAAGCTATATGCGGGCAGTGAACATAAAAAAATTTTTTGCCTTACCTCTAGGCAGAACATTGTAAAAATGGACAATCCAGAATGGATAATCTAGGACCCGAATTTCAGACTTTCCAAAATGTGGTTGTTATTGTAAATTTGATTAGTCCTCATCAGCTAGATTCACCTTTGATGAAATTTTAAAATATCACATCATAAATTCAGCTGAATGCCTAGACTTTAACAGAACCAAGATCAGTGAAAAAGTTTTCTATAAAGATTTTAAATGTCATTGCAATACAATAGTTTACATAGCGTCTTAACGTTATCAACTGCTATTTCCAGCAAACATTGGTGCCTTGTTGTGCCACTGTTTCTTATATATATATATAATTCTACTTTTATGGTGCTTTATTTGGCTGGGAAGTGATACTTTTGTATTGCAATGATATATAAATTGTATATATATATATATATATATATATTGTTGATATGCCATGCTTGAGAAGACCCATCAAGCCAAGTGAATTGTGGCTGATGGTGGTGTCACATAACTGGCACCCATGTAGGGTGGTACATAAAAAGCACCTTTCAAGCGTTGGGCCTCATGGAGGCAATGACAAGTGACTGAAACCTGTGGTAATATTCCGCACTTGAAAAGGAAGATCCATTGTGGCAGAGACCGATGTCCCACAAATGACACCTGTGCCAGTGACACATGAAAGCACCCATCACACTCTCAAAGTGGTTGGCGTTAGGAAGGGCATCCAGCCATAGAAACCATGCCAAATCAGATTGAAGTTTGGTGCTGCTCCTCAGCTTACCAAGATCTTTAGTTAAATGTGTGTGTGTGTGTGTGTTGAAAAGTTCCTGGCAGGAGGATCAGTTAATTATGATTTTATTTAACATATTCCTCTCTCAGATTCATACATTTATTGCAGTGGTCCTTCAGTTTTTCTAAGTCCTGTAAAAGAATTTGAAAGGTTGGGCCTCCAACCAGACCTTTGGCAGTACCCTTAAAACCAGGTGCATTTCAGCATCTCCTTGTGTGTGCATCTATATATATATAGTGCGCTGAAAAGTTCTTGGCTTTGGGTAAAAGAAAATAGAGTTAATTATGATTTTATTCAACATTTTCCCCTTTCAGATGCACACACTTATTGTAGAAGCCCTTCAGTTTTTCAAAGCCCTGTAAAAAGAACTGGGGAAGTCGGACCTCCAACCAGGCCTTTCACAATACCCTTAAAACCAGGAACTTACCAGCATCACTACCCTCCACCCTCTAATATCAACCGATGCAAAGCCACTACTGCAAAAAGACTAAAAGGCACCTTTTGCAGAAGACACCACACTTATAGGCTCAAACTAAGATGCGCAACATTACAAAGTATTACTCTTACCGATGCAGCCATGTTCCAATCTATGCAGATGTTATGTTGTTAGAACATTCTCCCGCTTAAGCAAGTGTTTGCTAAGTCTGACTCAATTACAGTATAACTAAAATACTTGTACACCAGTTGTAGCCAATAAGATCTGGAAAGAGGGATCCATTCATGTTGTGACTCCCCCTCACAAATAATCTCTTTATATATTAGTTAAACACTACAGCACACCTACAACTGCTCAGCAAGTGTGTATGTGTATATATAAATATATATAAAGTGGTAGTGAAAGGACAACATTGGTAAAATCCAATAATGTAAAGTATTTGAATGCATCTTATATGAAAAACAAAGAAATTCATGGCTGGGAATTTTACCAGATTTTATTGATTTATTTCTCATTTTACCGACTGTCTTGTCCAGAAGACAATATATATATGTATGTATGTATGTGTATATATATATATATATATATATGGTGTGTGTGTATATATATATGTATATATATATATATGTATATATATATGTATATATATATATGTATATATATATATATGTATATATTATATATATGTATATACATATATATATATGTTTATATATATGTATATATATATATATATATATATATGTATATATATATATATATATGTATATCTTAGTCATGCTACAAACACACACATGCACACACACATATGTATCTGGCTGTATATATGTATCTATCTCAGTCTTGCCATATCTCTCTGTCTGTTTATCTATCTATCTGTATCTGTCTGTCTGTCTCTCTCTCTATCTATCTAGATACATACATACACACAGTTCACTAAGATGATGGTTGCATTACAATGTCATATACATAAATGGTTTATGTGGGAACAAGCATTCTTCTTCCTTTACATATACACACACACACACACACACACACACATCATGATCTTTATTTAATGTCTGGCATGGTCTGGATGGTTTGACAGGAACTGTAAAGGCAGAGAGCTGCCAGAGAGGTTCCAATTGCCTGCTTTGGCACGGTCTCTGTTGCTAGATGCCCCCTCTAATGCCGACCACTTTACAGAGTGGACTGGGTGCATTTTTATGAGGCACCGGCAGCACTGAAGACACCAAAGAATTTACAAGACACGACTCCCCAATGGAGTGTGGAGAAAGAAAGTGGCTTTGTGCCAAGTGATGAAAGGTTAGAGAATGAATTGAGGGACAGAAATAGGCATCTTGGAGTAGAAGAGATCCATGGGTGTCTCAGTTGGAAGAAAGAACGAAGAGAGAGAGAGAAAGAGAGAGACTCAGATTACAGGGAGGTGAATATAAATGAACTGAAATAAAGGATTGGACAGGGTGAATGGGTGGGCAAGTCTGCAAGACTGCAAAAGGAGACTGGGAGGTGGAAGGAATGTAGTGGGAGTGGGTGGGGTACAGAAATTTATAGGCAGAAAAACTTGTTTATGAAATAATAATCCTTTTTGCTATAGGCACAACGCCTGAAGTTTTGAGAGAGGGGACAAGTCGATTACAGTTCTCAACTGATACCCATTTCATCAACCCTCTAAAGCAGGGGTGGGCGAACTTTTTTGATCGCGGGCCGCACAGTGCATCTTTGGAACCTTGGCGGGCCTCATTTATAAAAATCAAGTGAAAATATTTTTAAAGGTGGTTATAGACCTATAAACACACAATTGATTGAAAGGAAATTTTGTGAAATATTCCTCTCGGCGGGCCGCATGAAAACCTATGGCGGGCCGTAGTTTGCCCACCCCTGCTCTAAAGGATAAAAGGCAAAGTCAGCCTAGGCGGAATTTGAACGTGCAACGTAAAGACGGACGAGATGCCACTAAGCATTCTGCCCGGCGTGCTAACGATTGTGGCCAGCTCGCCGCCTTATATAATAATACTTTCTACTATAGGCACAAGACCTGAAATTTTATGGGAGGGAACTAGTCGATTACATCGACCCCAGTGTTTCACTGGTACTTAATTTATTGACCCCGAAAGGGGGGAAAGGCAAAGTCGACATCGCCGGAATTTGAAATCAGAACCTAGCGACAGGCGAAATACCGCTAAGTATTTCGCCCCATGTTCTAACGCTTCTGCCAACTCGCCGCCTTATGTAATATAATAATAATAATAATAATAAAATGCTTGTGTAACCAACCGGTCTTACCCCCCCCCCCACACACACACACTCCCAATAGACAGAAAGTGATGTTACAATTCTATGCCCACCACCGTAATTAGCTGCTGCTTAATGGACCAGACTCTTCTTAATTAAAATAACCTTCGGGGAGGCAATCAAAGATTGTCAGTAGACTAGAAGCAAGGGAGGCAACTCCTAAATTTGTGATATTACGCGAAAATTTGTATATATATATATATATGTATATATATTCGCTTGATCGTCATAAGTTTATACCTATACACATACACGAGTGAGTGGACGAACGAAAGAACGGGGCATTTAACACATTTTTAATAGGAGTTGCATATATTATTATTTAAAACAGTTTGATTCAGACCGATGCAACTTAAATTTTCCTCAGCTCGTTACACGTAGCTCGTCTGGTTGACAGACACACCCACGCACATGCATACACACATACACACGCATATGTATGTATGTATACTCTTTTACTCTTTTACTTGTTTCAGTCATTTGACTGCGGCCATGCTGGAGCACCGCCTTTAGTCGAGCAAATCGACCCCAGGACTTATTCTTTGTAAGCCCAGTACTATCGGTCTGTTTTGCCGAACCGCTAAGTTACGGGGATGTAAACACACCAGCATCGGTTGTGAAGCAATGCTAGGAGGACAAACACAGACACACAAACACACACATATATATATACATACATATATACGACAGGCTTCTTTCAGTTTCCGTCTACCAAATCCACTCACAAGGCTTTGGTTGGCCCGAGACTATAGTTGAAGACACTTGCCCAAGATGCCACGCAGTGGGACTGAACCCGGAACCATGTGGTTGGTTAGCAAGCTACTTACCACACAGCCACTCCTGCGCCTATGTCATGTTTTTTCTACAGTTCTTGTCAATAATCTGGGAGAATTCCTCGTAATTGCGTTGCTATTGTTTAATGATGTTACAATATAAAAATCTATACAAAAATTGATTTTTTTTTCCATTTTGTTATCCATTTTTTCCATTATATTATCCACAGAACCTCAGCCCTTCCCGCCAACCGCGAACCTTGTTCATCATTTTCTATATTTGCACTCCCACCCCTACAGCCAATTCTAACCATTCCTCGCTCTCTCCATATCTCTCTCACTTTTACTCTTTTACTTGTTTCAGTCATTTGACTGCGGCCATGCTGGAGCACCGCCTTTAGTCGAGCAAATCGACCCCGGGACTTATTCTTTGTAAGCCCAGTACTTATTCTATCGGTCTCTTTTGCCGAACCGCTAAGTGACGGGGACATAAACACACCAGCATCGGTTGTCAAGCAATGCTAGGGGGACAAACACAGACACACAAACATATACACACACACATATATATATACATATATACGACAGGCTTCTTTCAGTTTCCGTCTACCAAATCCACTCACAAGGCATTGGCCGGCCCGAGGCTATAGCAGAAGACACTTGCCCAAGGTGCCACGCAGTGGGACTGAACCCGGAACCATGTGGTTGGTTAGCAAGCTACTTACCACACAGTCACTCCTGCGCCTATATATTCTTGCTTTCTTTATCCAGCCTCCAATCTCGTTCTTTTGCAACTGCCCTCCCTCACCCATAATGGTTAATCCAATGCTGCCCCTCACCACCAATTTAAGAACCACAGATGTTGGATTACACTGTTTAATCTGTCCCTTGCAATTTTTAAAATAGTTACAATGTGATTTCAGAAGGATAGAGAGATCTTGATGTTTATTTTTACTTTTAGGACGTACATAACCCATACTGCCAAATTTTTTAAGCATCTCTGGTGATTCTTGATGGGCTGGAGGCTAACCTGGTCTTCATATCCTTTTTGGCTTTATCTACCAAGCTACTGTCTATTCAGATATCTGATCCCTTTGTTGGATATATATATATAGGTGCTCGAGTGGCTGTGTGGTAAGTAGCTTGCTTACCAACTACATGGTTCCAGGTTCAGTCCCACTGTGTGGCACCTTGGGCTATTATATCAATGCCATGTGATTCTGCATTTGCACCAAGTTCTTCTAGACGGACATTGTTGTAGAGCTGAAAAAGAGGTAATTTCTACTCTTCTCCTCTGGAAGCCATCTACTCGCAATACCAGAGGGCGCACACTCTCCTACCCTGATGTAATCTCCAGGGATACAGTCATCCAGCAGCAGGACCTCCGTAATGCCATGATGGACCGTGAAGTCTGGCGTAGCATGGTAAATTCCATTGTCTCGACCACGGTTGAACAATGATGATGATGATTGGGCTAGTGTCTTCTACTATAGTCTTGGACTGATCAAAGCATTGTGAGTGGATTTGGTAGACAGAAACTGAAAGAAGCCCATCATATATATATATATATATATATATATGTATATGTTTGTGTGTCCTTGTTTCCCCCCTCCCCACCCAATATCACTTGACAAACAATGCTAGTGTGTTTACGTCCCCATAACTTAACAGTTCGGCAAAAGAGTCTGATAGAATAAGTACTAGGCTTGCAAAGAATAAGTCCATGCTCCAGCATGGCCACAATAAAAATAACTGAAACAAGTAAAAGAATTTTTTTTTAAATGATTCATTGGAAGAAATGGCAAAGTCGACTGTATTCCATCTCCATTATAATGATGTGAATTAAATTTAGAACATAGAAGAATTTTGTAACTAAACAGAATCCAGCACATAGTCTCGAGCAGTGTTTCTCAATCATATTTTCCTTATGGTCTCCTTTGGTTCCAGTTGTACTCTGCTGGACCCTCAAAGCCATTTTTTCCCCCCTCTTTTATACAATTCTTAATAACCATCATCATTTTGAGTGTGGCCATAGCCAGTACCGCCAGACTGGCCCTCATGCAGGTGACACGTAAAAGCACCCATTGCATTCTCGGAGTGGTTGGCGTTAGGAAGGGCATCCAGCTGTGGAAGCTCTGCAGCCATCTGGTTTGCCAGTCCTCAGTCAAATCGTCCAACCCAAGCTAACATGGAAAGCGGACATTAAAGAATGATGATGATGATGATATATATATATATATATATATATATATATATATATATATATAATATATATATTTAGTGAAGGGAAGAAATGGAGCTGAACGAAGATTCTACAGAATTCCTTTTATTATTTTCTACACATGTTTCAAAGGCCGCAAATTTCCAAATTCGGATTGAATAAGGAGACCATTTTGCAGCTATCTCTTCAGGAAAATCCAGGAATTTAAATCTCCAAACAAATGCACAGCAAGCAATTCGAGAGACAGTTTGTGCCATTCCATGGGCTCCTAAGGAGCGTTTTGTTCAAATTGCTTGCTGCGCATTTGTTTGGAGATTTAAATTCCTGGATTTTCCTGAAGAGAAAGCTGCAAAATGGTCTCCTTATTCAATCCGAATTTGGAAATTTGCGGCCTTTGAAACATGTGTAGAAAATAATAAAAGGAATTCTGTAGAATCTTCGTTCAGCTCCATTTCTTCCCTTCACTAAATATATTAAACTTCAATTATCTGCGCTAAGGCACGGTTGCAACACCCCATGGTCGTAACTTCAACCGTGTTTTTTCTGTTGTGATTTTTGCTACCCAGGTATCGGTTAAATTTTGAATAATCCGTAACAAGATAATTCATTTATCCATTTCAATTTTATATATATATATATATATATATATATATTCACAAACTGTGCTTGAGGAGACCTATTGAGTAAATTACATCAACATCAAAACCAAATGGAAATTGTAGATGTGATACCCTGTGCCGGTGGCACGTAAAAAGCACCATCTGAATGTGGCTGTTGCCAGTGCTGCCTTGACTGGCTTCCGTGCCGGTGGCACGTAAAAAGCACCAACCAATCGTGGCTGTTGCCAGCCTCGCCTGGCACCTGTGCCAGTGGCATGTAAAAAGCACCCACTACACTCACGGAGTGGTTGGCATTAGGAAGGGCATCCAGCTGTAGAAACTCTGCCAGATCAGACTGGAGCCTGGTGCAGCCTCCTGGCTTCCCAGACCCCGGTCGAACCGTCCAACCCATACTAGCATGGAAAACGGACGTTGAATGATGATGATGATGATGATTTAATAGACGTTAAATAATGATAATAATTAGGAAATGTATAAAATAGAATGTTAAAATATTTTGTGGTTTGTAGAAGTACAACAACCTTATTGCAGATAAATTCTAACAACAAAATATTATATGGACCCTTAAGGATTATATGGACCCCTGTTGTTAGCCACCATTCTAGAGTCTAGAACTTTACTGTTTTTGCCACTGCTATAATTCCTTTCAGTTTGAGTACTAAAAATGTTCTTCTTTTCTTTTCTTATTTTTACAGCACCTGTATTTTCTGTGGTGAGAAAGACAAATCATTTGATGAAAAGGGACTTGATCTTCATTATTGGAAACATTGCCCCATGTTGAAACGCTGTGGTAATTGTAAACAGGTTTGTGAGCAGTATTTTTTTTTTTGGCTTATTATCATGTTGTTATTGCTGTTATTCTTTAGTTGCCCCCACCTCATCCCACCAAGGACAGATCTATGACAAACATACTATAGCCATGAAAATAAATATTTCATCTGTCTCTCAGACTAAATCCACCACCACCACCACCACTACTACCAACCTCATCATCATCTCGTTGTTGTCATCATCATTGTCATCAATGACAATACAAGTCTTCGAAGACATTTGCTTCCATAACTTCCAAAATAAAATTTTGGATTTTATGGAAGTCCAATGACCCTCCATGTTTGTTTTCGTTCAGTTTCCTTGTATGTCTCCACTGTCCTGTTGTTGTTTTCAACTTTGACCCTGCATAAAATCCAAAATTCTATTTTGGAAGTTATGGGAGCAACTGTCCTTGAAAACTCATATTGTTGTTGAATGCTTGAAATGAGGAGTAGATAGACAACTGACAACTGCTGCAGGATCGTTACTTGTCCTGTTTTCCATTTTTTCTCATTGTTTGCATATTTAGCTTGTTTGTTTTCATACTTCATGTTGTTTCCAATTGGTGACGTCCTGTACCATAGACACACACACATACACACAACACACACACCACCACTATATACATATATATATATATATATATATATATATATTATGTAATTATATATATATAATATATATGCACATATATATTATTTATATAATTATATATATATAAACACACACACATATATATATGTGTGTGTGTGACTTTGTGTCTGTGCTTGTCCCCACATCACTGCTTACAACTGGTATTGCATGTTTAAATCCCCATAACTTAACAGTTTGGCAAAAGAGCCCAATAGAATAAGTGCCTGGCTTACAAGAATAAATTCTGGGGTCAATTTCTTCAACTAAAACCCTAATCAAATGACTAAAACAAGTAAAAGAATGAAAGAATAAATTGGTTATTCTTCTACAAGACATGAGATATTTTAATTCTTTAATACGATTCCTAATAATATTTGATTATAAAAATAGAATAGGATCTTTTAAACATCAAATGGCTATGGGGATCTACCAGTGTAGAATGGGAATCTAAGAGGTCCATAGGCGAAGAATGGTTGAGAACCATTGCTGTAAAGGGTTATGGGCACTGCCTCACTCCTTTGGGTCAGATATAGTGTGCAAGAGAAAAGACTGTACTGGGATGGCCATGTATTTATAAAGACAGTTACATTAAGGGGTGCTGGTCTCTAATTGTAGCGGGAACATGTGGAAGGGGTAGACCAAGGAAGATGTGGGACAAAGTGGTATGAAAGGATCTACTGATATCAGGACTCACAGACGGGATGACAGGGGACTGAGACTTCTGGCAGTTTGCTGTGCTTGAGAAAACAGCATCAAGCTATGTAAAAGCATGGTTGTCTTTGCATAGAAGCTCATCCCCTGAAACCCTCTCCAACTGAGCATCCCTAATCTTGTAGACTTGTAGGTGCTTGTGCCATGTAAAAAGCACCTGTGATGGGGCTGCATAGAAAACACCCAGTACACTCTGTAATTGTGGTTGGTATTAGGAAGGGCATCTAGCTGTTGAGACCAAGCCAAAACAGACATGGAGCTTGAACAGCCCTCATCAGCTGGTCAGCTCTTGTCAGACTATCCAACCCATGCCAGCATAGAAAAAAGGACATTAAATGATGATGATAATGATGGTGATGATGATGAAGACACATAGCTTACTGGTTAGAGTGTTTAGGATTGAGAGATTGTTAGGATTGTAAGGTCATCAGTTCAATTCCTGGCAGTATGTTGTGTCCTTGGGCAAGAAAC
Source organism: Octopus sinensis (assembly GCF_006345805.1). NCBI lineage: Eukaryota > Metazoa > Mollusca > Cephalopoda > Octopoda > Octopodidae > Octopus > Octopus sinensis. Next base: position 10,743,703 of record NC_043016.1, on the reverse strand, counting down.
TTTATTTCATGTTGCTCAAGTTCACTCAGCTGGCAAAAATGAGTTGTACCTGTTTTTCTAAATACATTTTTTATAACATTAGACAGTTCCTCAGTTAGAATAATGGGATGAGATTTGGTTACCATATTGATTAAATTAGTCAGCTTTCAGGAAGCTTCCTTCCTAATTTCAACAATTTCTTTTTTCTTTTTTTTTTTTCTGTACCCAATATTATTGATATTATTGCTCTTCAAAATTGATTGATATTCTGCAGAATATTGGTTAGTAATTAGAAACAAATGTATAAAATTTTGAAACATTCAGACAGACACAGACGCATGCACAAACACATACACACACACACACACACACATATACATATATATATATATATATATATATATATATATATATTATGTAATTATATATATATATATATATATGCACATATATATTATTTATATAATTATATATATATAAACACACACACTATATATATGTGTGTGTGTGACTTTGTGTCTGTGCTTGTCCCCACATCACTGCTTACAACTGGTATTGCATGTTTAAATCCCCATAACTTAACAGTTTTGCAAAAGAGCCCAATAGAATAAGTGCCTGGCTTACAAAGAATAAATTCTGGGGTCAATTTCTTCAACTAAAACCCTAATCAAATGACTAAAACAAGTAAAAGAATGAAAGAATAAATTGGTTATTCTTCTACAAGACATGAGATATTTTAATTTCTTTAATACGATTCCTAATAATATTTGATATAAAAATAGAATAGGATCTTTTAAACATCAAATGGCTATGGGGATCTACCAGTGTAGAATGGGAACTAAGAGGTCCATAGGCGAAGAATGGTTGAGAACCATTGCTGTAAAGGGTTATGGGCACTGCCTCACTCCTTTGGGTCAGATATAGTGTGCAAGAGAAAAGACTGTACTGGGATGGCCATGTATTATAAAGACAGTTACATTAAGGGGTGCTGGTCTCTAATTGGTAGCGGGAACATGTGGAAGGGGTAGACCAAGGAAGATGTGGGACAAAGTGGTATGAAAGGATCTACTGATATCAGGACTCACAGACGGGATGACAGGGGACTGAGACTTCTGGCAGTTTGCTGTGTGCTTGAGAAACCAGCATCAAGCTATGTAAAAGCATGGTTGTCTTTGCATAGAAGCTCATCCCCTGAAACCCTCTCCAACTGAGCATCCCTAATCTTGTAGACTTGTAGGTGCTTGTGCCATGTAAAAAGCACCTGTGATGGGGCTGCATAGAAAACACCCAGTACACTCTGTAATTGTGGTTGGTATTAGGAAGGGCATCTAGCTGTTGAGACCAAGCCAAAACAGACATGGAGCTTGAACAGCCCTTCATCAGCTGGTCAGCTCTTGTCAGACTATCCAACCCATGCCAGCATAGAAAAAGGACATTAAATGATGATATAATGTTGAGGTGATGATGATGAAGACACATAGCTTACTGGTTAGAGTGTTTAGGATTGAGAGATTGTTAGGATTGTAAGGTCATCAGTTCAATTCCTGGCAGTATGTTGTGTCCTTGGGCAAGAAACTTTATTTCATGTGCTCAAGTTCACTCAGCTGGCAAAAATGAGTTGTACCTGTTTTCTAAATACATTTTTTATAACATTAGACAGTTCCTCAGTTAGAATAATGGGATGAGATTTGGTTACCATATTGATTAATTAGTCAGCTTTCAGGAAGCTTCCTCCTAATTTCAACAATTTCTTTTTTCTTTTTTTTTTTTCTGTACCCAATATTATTGATATTATTGCTCTTCAAAATTGATTGATATTCTGCAGAATATTGGTTAGTAATTAGAAACAAATGTATAAAATTTTGAAACATTCAGACAGACACAGACGCATGCACAAACACATACATACACACATATCATATATATATCCAGTGCCGCCTCGACTGGCTTCCGTGCAGGTGGCACGTAAAATGCACCAATCCGACCGTGGCCGATGCCAGCCTCGCCTGGCACCAGTGCAGGTGGCACGTAAAAAGCACCCACTACACTCACGGAGTGGTTGGCGTTAGGAAGGGCATCCAGCTGTAGAAACATTGCCAGATAAGACCGGAGCCTGGTGCAGCCTTCTGGCTTCCTAGATCCCCGGTCGAACCGTCCAACCCATGCTAGCATGGAGAACGGATGTTAAACGATGATGATGATGATGATGATGATATATATATATACACACACACACACACATACATATGAGGGGGTGCTGAAAAGTTCCTGTTTTGCGTAAAAGAAAAAACAGTAGGACCAGTTAATTATGATTTTAATCGACATCTTCCCCTCTCAGACTCACACACTTATTGCAGCGGTCTTTCAGTTTTTCTAAGCCCTGACAAAGAACTCGGGA
>NC_043016.1:10713826-10738826 GCF_006345805.1 Octopus sinensis | reverse complement strand
TTGTTTGGTGGTGGTGGTGGTGATGGTGGGGGGGGGGGTGTGGGGAATAAGTTTAAAAAAAAACAGAAAAAAAATATTGATGCGTTTCATTTAGGAAATTTTAAAAGAAAAGACGTTAACGAGTTTCATTGAATGATTATTCTAGTTCCCATCAATTAAATATTTTAATCAGATGATCGAGATGATGGTTATGATGATGATGATGACGACGACGACGACCATCATCATCATCGTCGTTGTCATCATCATCATCATCATCATCATCATCACCAGTATGATCATGAAATGTTCAAGTTATAAGTGCATTTCAATAAATTCAGGGTTACGAAGTGTGTGTGTAAATATATCATCATCATGATTGTTATCATCATCATCACTACCACTGTTATCGTGTTGCTGTCATCATCAACCTTATTATCATCATCATCATCATTGTTTTTGCTTCCAATTTTCCTTGTTTTGCATGGATCATATATGGCATTTGGTTGAGGTAGGTTTTGCTACAGCGAGGGTACCCTTTGTGTCATCAACCCTCACCTGTTTGTAAGCAAGGTAACGTTTCTCTGTGGCCAGACATGTTCTTGCCAGAATATTCGAATGAATGACATTAATGCTTTGTATGACAGCAACAATCATGCAATATCAAGACAAAGAGATGTAAACATTCACACACACTCACACAGGCTCTCATAACATACATATTACATACATACATACATTCATATATATATATATTATATATATATTATATATATATATGTCATCGCAGAGTATATTCGCAGCAAGTATAGATGGGCTGGACATGTCGCCTGGCTCACCGATAATCGGTGGACGCACGCAGTTGACGAGTGGTACCCACGTGAGCGGAAAAGACCACCCGGAAGACCTCCTCAACGGTGGAGTGACGATTTCAAGAGGACGATTGGGATCACGTGGATGAGAAAGGCGCGATCCAGAGAGGAGTGGACAGCGTGCTGTGACCAGCAGTGTCAAAGTGAGTCAAAGGGATATATATATCGCAAGAAATGAAGCCAGTATGCTCCGATGGATGTGTAATGTCAGTACTCATACTCAGCAGAGTGTAAGTACCTTGAGAGAAAAGCTGGACCTAAGAAGCATCAGTTGTGGTGTGCAAGAGAGACGTTTGCGCTGGTATGGTCATGTGGCGAGAATGGATGTAGATAGTTGTGTGAAAAAGTGCCACACCCTAGCGGTTGAGGGAACCTATGGAAGAGGCAGACCCAGGAAACCTGGGACGAGGTGGTGAAGCACGACCTTCGAACTTTAGGTCTCACTGAGGAAATGACTAGAGACCGAGACCTCTGGAAGTGTGCTGTGCGCGAGAAGACCCGGCAAGACAAGTGAGTCTCATAACCCGTGGCCTTCTACATGGGATGGAGCCAGCCTATGTATGCATACCTTCCCTTCTTGGGACACAAACTCTACTTGTGAAGACCTGTTGAGGCAAGTGAGGATCAGAATCAAAATCGATCAATGGAAATTGCAGATGTGTTACCAGTGCCAGTGGCATGTCGAAACTCTTGTGAAGACCTTGAGGCAAGTGAGGATCAAGAATGGAAATCGATCAATGGAAATTGCAGATGTGTTACCAGTGCCGGTGGCATGTAAGAGAACCTTCCGTTTCGCGACCGTTGCCAGCACCGCCCCGTTCGTGTCCGTTGCCAGCCTCGCCTGGCCCTCGTGTCGGTGGCACATAAAAAGCACCATCCGTTCGTGGCCGTTTGCCAGCTCTGTCTGGCACCTGTGCGGGTGGCACGTAAAAAGCACCCACTACACTCACGGAGTGGTTGGCGTTAGGAAGGGCATCCAGCCGTAGAAACACTGCCAGATTTTACTGGGCCTGATGAAGCCTTCTGGCTTCACAGACCCCATTAGAACCATCCAACCCATGCTAGCATGGAAAGCGGACGCTAAACGATGATGATGATATATATATGTATGTATGTATATATGCATATATATATGTATACACACACATGTCCGTATATATATACACATATATACAAAGTATGGTGGGGTTTAGTTCACAGGTGATCTAAACAATTAAGGTACACTAGGTAAGTGCTGTAATGGATTACTGGTGCTCCAATGTTGTATCCGGAATAGTACTTATGGAGTCATTGCAGATTTCCGATATAGAAGATATATGATTGTTAAAGAGGACAACAAACATTAAGGCAAGGCAAACAAATCAAGTCATATACATTATCATTATTTTTTCCAATAATAATACTATATACAACTTGAGATGTTTGCCCTGCCTTAATGTTTATTGTCCTCTTTAACAATTATATATATATACTAGCAGTATCGCCCAGCATTGCTCGGGTTTGTAAGGGAAATAACTATTTAAGCATTTTTAGAGATGTAAAGTATAATAGCCATCTCAATACGGCTAACCACAAAGAGGCGGTGTGTTACTGTAGCTTTTTACGTTCTGAGATTTAATAATAAATTTTTAGAGAGTTACTTCCCTTATATATGCCAAAAATGCATTAAAAATGGGAAAAATTGATGGTAAATTATTTTTTAAATCATAGACGCGCGCTAATACCCAGAAGGGCTCGATATGAATCACGACTATAAGATACCCGGTTTTGGTTAAACTGCACCGCAAAATGTGGGAGTAGTTAGGAATCTAAATCGTAGGAGACAGACAGCACACAACCTCACTTTTATATATAAAGATATATATATATATATCAACCAGCTTGATGCTTTACGTATGTTATGCTTGTGTACTATCTCCAACATAAAACCAAGTGGCCATATTCATTACAATGCAGTGAGCTGGCAGAAACGTTAGCACGCCGGGCAAAATGCGTAGCCGTATTTTGTCTGCTGTTACGTTCTAAGTTCAAATTCCGCCGGGTTTGACTTTGCCTTTCATCCTTTCAGGGTCGATAAATTAAGTACCAGTTACGCACTGGGGTCGATGTAATCGACTTAATCCCTTGTCTGTCCTTGTTTGTCCACTCTGTGTTTAGCCCCTTGTGGGTAGTAAAGAAATACATATTCATAACAGTGAGGTGCTGACAAAATGCAACGTATCAGGTATTGAAGCCATCCTCATCAAACAAACAGCTCAGATGGTCAGGTCATTTCTCACGTATGAGTGATATAAGAGTTTCAAAGCAACTCCTCTTTGGCCAATTTCCAACAGAAATGTCAGTTGGAGGGTCACTTTTGCACTTCAAAGACAAACTAAAAGCCAGTCTGAAACGATGCGACATTCCCTTTTCTTTCTGGGAAAACAAAGCAGCAGAACACAGGACCTGGTGCTAGTCTTGCTTCTCTTCAGTTCAAAGATTTGAGCCAAGTTGACTCCAACAACAAGACCAATTTCGTGCTAACATGATGGCACGCTGGCAAAATGCTGTTCCTCTAAACGGAAACCTTACCTGTCATTGTGGTGTCATGGTACAGAGCAAAGCAGGCTGTACTCAAGAAAACACACAGTAAATGATCCCCAAACACCCAAGTAAACTGAGTCCTCAACTTGTTCCTTTTGCCAAAAGGTTTGCAAAGCACCAACAGGTCTCAAAGAATACATTTATGTCCACAGAACATGATTAAGACTTATTTGACTGAACCTTCATTTGTCATTCACGATGAGATAATCTATCACATACCTACATACACACATACATATATACATACATGCATGCATACATACTTACATGCATACATATATACATACATACATACATGTAAACATGCATACATACACACACACATACATACATACACACACACACACACACATACATACACACACACATACATACACACACGCACACATACATACATACATACACGCATGCATGCATGCGTGTATGTATGCATTGAAATCACAATGAACTCAATCCCACTGCAAGGTGCCTTGCATGACCATGTTTTTACTGTAGCATTGCTTTAACTAATACCTTCTAAGAGGAATTTGGTAAACATATGTTTGTGTGTGTGTATGTGTTTGTACTTTTGTCTGTTGCTGTGTCAAGATGTATGCTTTTATATCTATGTAGCAATTTAGCAATTTGATAATGATAAAACAAATACCAGACAGAAATTATGCATTGCAATCAATATATTGACTCAAAAAGGCAGCAAGCAGTCAGAACCATTACTGTGCCAAACAAAAACGCTTAGTGGTATTTCTCCTTTTTTTTTTGTGTTCTGAGTTCAAATTCTAGCTGAGGTCAGCTTTGACTTTCATCCTTTTGGGGGTTGATAAAATAAGCACCAGTTATGCACTAGTGTCAATGTCATCCCTAAAAATTTCTGGCCTTGTACCAAAATATTGTGACTGATAGATAAACTAAAATCCTTTAAAATCACTGCTCCAGCGTGGCCACAGTCCAATACCTAAAACCAGTAAAAGAACAAAAGGAATCAACATCAAGATATCTCAGTTAATTCCTTTGACTTCAAACTTAACTTTGGGAATTTCTTCTATCCATCTGGGTGGTACGTATGTTTGTAGAAGAGTTGAGGTGGGGGGTGTCAAAATAAATAAGTACCATTGGGCAAAATGGTCAAAGTCCTTTCCGATAAATACTGTCCTGAGTCAGTTGAAAAAAAATCAATATTTCACGGACACTAAAATCTCTAATTTTTTCTTTCCTGTTACAAACGAAAGAATAATTTAAAAAAGAAAAAAAGGAAAAAGAAATAGAAAAATAAAACTTTTCTCCACAAACCAATAAGATATTTTAAAAATTTCTATTATTCACATAATTTTTTTTTTTTTTGCTTTTCTCTCTCTCACTTTATTTCACAGGTTTTGGAAATATCAACGTTTAAGAAGCACCTGCTCACCGAATGTGATGCTATGGACAACTATCGAAATTGTCCACGTTGCCAGGAGGCAGTGTTAAAAGATGTTTACGACAGTCACGTCAGCGATCGAGTATGCAGAGGTGTGTATAAGGGGTTGAACGCATTAATATTTTAACCATTCCACCCTCTTCATATTATGTTTCATGGCTGTGTGATAAGAAGCTTGCTTCCCAACCACATGGTTCCGGGTTCAGTCCCACTGTGTGGCACCTTAGGAGAGTGTCTTCTACTATAGCCTCAGGTCGATCAAAGCCTTGTGAGTGGATTTGGTAGATGGAAACTGAAAGAAGCCTGTTGCATGTGTATATGTGTGTGTGTGTGTGTGAAGGCACATGGCTCAGTGGTTAGAGTGTTGGGCTGACAATCATGTGGAAACGAGTTTGATGTTCGATTCCTGGACCAGGCTGTGTGTTGTGTTCTTGAGCAAGACATTTTATTTCAAATTGCTCCAGTTCACTCTGTTGTAGAAATGAGTTGCAACAACACTGGTGCCCAGCTGTATCTGCTTTTGCCTTTCCCTTGGATAGCATCAGTGGTGTGAAGAGGAGATGCTGGTATGCATGGGCGACTACTGGGTCTTCTACAAACAACCTTGCCCAGAATTGTGCTTTCGTGGGTAACTTGCTACATGCAATACCATTCTTTTATTCTTTTACTTGTTTCAGTCATTTGACTGTGGCCATGCTGGAGTGCCGCCTTTAATCGAGCAACTCGACCCCGGGACTTGTTCTTTTGTAAGCCCAGTACCTATTATATCGGTCTCTTTTGCCGAACCGCTAAGTAACGGGGACATAAACACACCAGCATCGGTTGTCAAGCAATGCTAGAGGGACAAATACAGACACACAAACACACACACGCATATATACAACGGGCTTCTTTCAGTTTCCGTCTACCAAATCCACTCACAAGGCTTTGGTTGGCCCATGGCTATAGTAGAAGATACTTGCCCAAGGTGCCACGCTGTGGGACTGAACCCGGAACCATGTGGTTGGTAAGCAAGCTACTTACCACACAGCCACTCCTGCACCTATGGTCATTCTTGACCGAAGTGAGGTCTTTACCCTTTTGTTAATGCATATATATTTATATATATATATATATATAGAGAGAGAGAGAGAGAAAGAAAGAGAGATGCACACACGCACATATAGGTGTATGTCTTTGTGTGGTTTGTCCCCCCTCCCCACTACCATTATTGATGATGTCAAAATGTAAGAATTAGAAAACCATTAAAGAATACCTCATGTGTATCATAAATTATCTGGGGTTTTCTTCTTCTTCTTCTTTATGCCTATATTTTATGTAGCCGTGGACATAAATGACACGCATTGTCCCCTGTGTCATATGAAGATAAATCATGGAGATGAAGGATGGAAAGACCACTTAACCGGAAGAGTAAATGGGTGCAAAAACAACCCTAGGTTGCATTTGCCTCAGACAAAACAGCACTCGAATATCTCAAGTAAGGGCATCTTTGGTTCTTTTATTCTTGCATTCTTGTTGCTTTCATCATTGTTGTTTAACATCCACTTTCCATGCTGGCATGGGTTGGACAGTTTGTCTGAGAACTGGTAAGCCGGGAGGCTGCACTAGGCTCCAGTCTGATTTGGTAAGGTTTCTACAGCTGGATACCCTTCCCTAACACCAATCACTCCAAGAGTGTAGTGAGTGCTTTTATGTGTCAGTCAGGCGGCACTGGCATTGACTAAGCTTGAATGGTGCTTTTGATGTGCCACTGGCATGGGTGCTAGTCAGGCAGCACTGGCATCAGCCATGCTCAAATGATGGTTTTTATGTGCCACCGGCATGGATGCCAGTCAAGTGACACTAGCATCGACCATGCTCAAATGATGCCTATCAGGTGGCATTCTGTGTGCATTTCAAATTCGTTAAGTATGTCATGTAGTATACTGATGCGCATTGTGGTCCTTGTACACTGACCACCAGTGGTCAATTACAAATTTTGGGTGATCTGTGGTGAGTTTTATAATTCACTAATCAAAAAATTGCATCATTATCATCATAATCATCATCATCATCATTTAATGTCTGTTCTCCATTTTGGCATGGATTGGATGGTTTGACCAGGGGAGCTGCACCAGACTCTGGTCAGATTAGGCATGGTTTCGCCAGCTGGATGCCTTTCCTAACAGCAACCGCTCCAAGAATGTAACAGGTGCTTTTTATGTGGTCTTACAAATGGAAACCACACCTGTTCACTGTCTCAGAATATCTTCAAGTGGCTTCGTGATCATCATCATCATCATCACTTCCTCATCATCAGGACGTATCTTCATATCAGCAGTCAGGGCATACCTAATCAGATCTCTCACTCATACCCATGCTTGATGGAACTGGGATCATCTCAGGTTAGTTCCAGAGGTGTCATTGTACAATATATAGAGCTGACCATGTCTACCAGTGACTCCTATTGGTTGTGGGCCCATACCAGCATCTTCTACATCCTCCAAGCCGATGTCAAGCCTCTTAAGATCTTTGTTAATCACATCCGGCATGGGGTCTGCCATGGGGCCTCTCCCAGCCCACAGTTCTGCGTCAAACAAGGGCAAGTCCCTGGCTGGAAGCAGAGGACATGTCTGAACTAGCACATTTGATGAATAGCAATAAGGTGGGAGGCTGTGGGCTGATGTATGCACATGTGCAGTTCTTCACTGGAAGCATGATGGTACCATCAAAGAATTCATAATTTTCTTTTTTTACTTTTTTATAAGACAATCTAAAAATCTAAATCAACTAAAAATAAATTTATATTATCATATAATATAATGAATAAGTAATTATTTAATTTGAAATATTTATGGCTTACTGCGTTGTTCTTATGTTATATAATTAATTATATAAAATTAGTATTTGGTAGCCCACTTTTTCTCCATGAATTTTGTGTATCACCTTCAGAAGAATGCAGGGCATTATCATTGTAGCAGATTCGGTAGTGCTGGAATGATCCTCGGCATTGACATGAGTGGTAGCACTAGCTACATTATCATCATCATCATCATCATCATCATTGCCATCACCCTCTCATAATCATCACCCTCATCATAGAATAGTGCTGAGCAGCAACAGCAAGCAGTCATGAGTGAAACAAATCTGGCCATCACCAGAGTCCATTGTGATGACCTCCCTACTGCCCTCTTTTAAATGGACAAGGAAAACAGTTTCCCTCTGTCTGGTGTTTATAAACAAAAGAGGTGTGGTAGACAAGTTTGAATGGTTGGTCTGAGAACTCAGACTTTCCTCTTTATTAGAGCTCTCACTTGACTTTAGTAGGTTTCACTTGAAAAAGAAAGTGAAAGTAGAGAGGAAGGTACAATACTCAAACGTATTTATAGGTAGATCAGTATTTCTTTTGGCTCTCTATGTTCTGAGTAGGGCAACGTAACAAAAGCTGCCATTCCACAATCTATAATATCAATTGATAATACAGTTCTATATTTAAGAGATGAGGAATTATTTACATTATTTACATTAGATGGATATTTGTCCTCATCTTGTTTGTTGTTAACACAATGTTTCAGCTGATATACCCTATAGCCGTCATCAGGTGTCTTGAGGAAATTTTTTCGTTGTTGTTGTTATTATTATTATTATTATTATTATTATTATTATTATTATTATTAATAGTATTATTATCATTATTATTATTATTATTAATTATTATTATTATTATTATTATTATCATTATTATTAGTAGTAGTAGTAGTAGTTGTAGTAGTTAAGATCGTGGGCTACTAACCCCAAGATTCCGAGTTCAATTCCAGGCAGTGACCTGAATAATAATAATAATAATAATAATAATAAAAAAAGGAGTATGAAAATAACAAACTCGGCATCTGAACAACTTTGGACCCCCATAACAACTGAAGAGGTCACCCAGGCACTGCAAAGACTAAGCAACTGGAAGGCACCTGGGCATGACAAGATCCCCAACTTCTGGTTGAAATATCTAACAGGAATGCACAAAAAGCTGGCTGAAAACTTTAACAACGTACTAGCAGAGCCAGAGACAATGCCTGAATGGCTCACGAAGGGGAAAACCATCTTAATTCCAAATCAAATGAAACAGAAAAACCAGAAAACTACAGACCAATAACCTGCCTCCCTACTATGTTCAAGGCATTTACTGCAGTGATATCGCAAAGGCTGAACAAGCACCTGGACGAAAACAAACTGTTCCCAGAAGAGCAGAAAGGATGCCGCAAGGGCTCATATGGCTGTAAAGATCAACTAATGATTAATAAAGCCGTAACTGAAGACAGCCACAGAAGAAGAAAGGCCTCAGTATGGCCTGGATTGACTACAAAAAGGCGTTTGATTGCATCCCCCACACATGGATCCTCGAAACACTAGTCATTAACAAAGTAGCACCAACAATCATAAAATTCATAGAGCACTCTATGAATAAATGGCAAACAGTCCTACACCTCCAAACAAAAGAGGGACTCATGAAAACCAAAGGCATCCCCATTAGAAGAGGAATATTCCAGGGAGACACGCTCTCTCCACTCCTTTTCTGCTTGGCACTGTCACCTCTATCTGATATGCTAAATAGAACTGGTTGCGGATATAAATGTTACGGCAAAACGATCAGCCACCTTTTATATATGGATGATCTAAAACTATACGCTGCAAATGACAAACAGCTGGAAACACTATTAAAGACAGTTCATGGATTTACCAAAGAAATAGATATGAATTTGGATTAGAAAAATGCGCCAAAGTAACCATGAAATGAGGAAAACTAGTTAAGAGTAACAACATCACACTAGATAAACCCAATGAAATAAAAGAATTAGACCAAAGCCGAACTTACAAATACTTAGGAATCCATGAACTAGATAAGACACAACACACACAAATGAAAGAGAAAATAAAAAAAGAATATTATAGACGAGTTAGATCAATACTAAAAACAGAGCTCAATGCTAAAAACAAGATAATAGGTATCAACACTTTAGCTGTCCCAGTTATAAGTTACAGCTACAATATCCTTAACTGGACACGAAATGAACTGACCAAAATAGATAGGAAAACAAAAAAATAATGACAGGATCTAGGATGCATCACCCAAAATCTGACATAGAAAGACTATTATACAACGTATAGAAGGTGGTAGAGGACTTATACAGCTGGAAAACTACTATAAAAAACCACCATAGGACTGCAAAAATATCTACTTCAGAAGGAAGGAAAACTGATCAGATAGCGGCAAAACACGAGCAAAACAAAAAACTGTTTCAGTATTTAAGGAAGCTGACAAATACAAACAAGAAATCATACCACCTAATAAACATGAAGAAGAAGAAGAAGATGAAGAAACAACAAAAGCTATAAAACAAATGAAATCCAAACTAAAAATAGAACAGCAACGAACCATGATTAAAACGATGGCAAGAAAAGCCCCTTCATGGTAAATACTCGACCTAAACTAAACGCAAAAGAAATAGACAAAGAAAAATCCCAGCAATGGTTGAGAAGCTCAGGACTCAAAGCAGACAACAGAGGGATTTTTAATTGCAGCACAAGACCAAAGCCTCCCCACCAGAATTACCAAAAACATGTAATGAAAAGAAATATTACAAGTAACTGCAGAATATGTGGAGATGGACAAGAAACAATAAATCATATTATCTCTAGCTGCCCAGTCCTGGCTAAGAAGGAATATATTCACAGACATGACAGAGTTGGAACCTACATACATTGGAAGCTATGCCAACATTATGAATAAAACAACAGAAAAAAGATGGTATAGGCACACACCAGAAAAGGTCACAGAAAACGAGAAAGCAACCATACTCTGGGATATGCCAATACACACAGATAGAGAAATTAAGGCCAACAGACCAGATATAGTTGTCAGAGACCATGAAGAAAAAAAATGCTTTCTAATTGATGTATCAATACCGGCTGATGACAACGTGTCTCTAAAAGAAATGGAGAAACTCTCAAAATACAAAGACCTGGAATAGAGGTAGCTAGAATGTGGAATCTGAAAACAGAAACAATTCCTATCATAGTAGGTGCATTAGGCATGATAAAAAAATATTCAGACAAATACATAACAAAAACACCAGGACTTACAAACACATATAACATACAGAAAATTGCACTACTAGGCACTGCACACATCCTACGCAGAACACTTTCCATACAATAACCATCAGAGCATCACAACAAATCACAGCACATACCCAAGGCACACAGAGCTGCGCTCGGTAGTGAAGTGAGAGTGAAAGCACGCTATAAAAATAAAACTACTGAATAATAATAATAATAATAATAATAATAATAATAATGATAATAATGATGATGATAATGATAATAATAATAATAATAATAATGATGATAATGATAATAGTAATAATAATAATAATAACAACAACAGCAACAGCAGCAGCAGCAACAACAGCAACATTGAAAAATACCTTAGGAATGAGAACCCAGGTTTGAAATTTCCCCAAGACACCTCTATGAAGGCTGGAAGGTATATCAGCCGAAACGTTGTGTTAACAACAAACAAGATGAGGACAAATATCCGTCAAATGTAAATAATGTATCAATTGATACTGTTTTCAAATTTTGACAAGAGGCTGGCAGTTTTAGAGGAAGTTATTAAATCAATTACATCAACTCCATTGATTGGCCGGAACTCATTTCATCAATCCTGAAAGGATGGAAAGCAAAGTTGACCTTGGTGGAGTTTGAACTCATAAACACCAAGCCACTAAGCGTTTTATCCAGCAAGATAAACTACTCTGCCACCGCACTGCTTTTAATACCATTTAATAATAAACTACCATCCTGCTTGACGTGATGCTAGTCTATAAACAAGACTTTCTTGGTTGTGATTCTTGTCTTCTTCAGCAGGTTGTCCATATTTATTTTGTCTCTTTATTACTTTGACATACAAACATTCTGTGGATATTAGATTCTGTTTTTCTTTTGTTGTCTTCTTTCCACTAAATTCGTTTTTTCCCCCCGAGGCTCGTGTGCATCTACAAATCACCAGTCTCCTTTGACGTGTGCACGCATGTGCATCCTTGTTCGGTAATTCATTATCTCATTGTCACTTTTCGTTTCTCTTATTTGCAGATCGCCCTCTGGTGACTAACAGGGCCAAAGAGAAGAGGAACCTATCGAAACCTGTGGGAGGAAAACATTTCAGAGGCGGACATGTCTAAACATGAATCTCTGGGCCATTGACCATCAAATAAAAATTCATTCGATAGACGTTCCATGAAGTCTCATCTCATCACACACATGTACACATAAACACAAAGAACTGGAAAAAAAGAATAACTACTGTCTGCTTAATGCATCAATGTATTTAACAATATTATCTTTATTTTCAAAAGCTTGTCTTTTACTTTATTTTTACCATAAACTTGATAGCAGACAAATAATAAGATTTCCAAGGTGACAGTGTATTTAATATTCAGACTACCTTAAAAGACCACATCATATCTAGTTTTTTTCTCAGTGTTTAATAAGACCATGTTGCATCCAATATTTTTATGTTATATCCAATATTTTAAGTATATAGAACATTTTTTTTTTTTTTTTTGTCTTAGATTAGTTCTTAGCTACAGCAACAAAAATTGATTGAATATTTTTATATATTTAAAATTTTTAAACACCAGCAAAAGAAAAATATAGGCATAGGAGTGGCTGTGTGGAAAGTTGCTTGCTCACCAACCACACCTTGGGCAAATGTCTTCTACCATTGCCTCAGGCTGACCAAAGCCTTGTGAATGGATGGAAAACTGAAAGAAGCTTGTCATATATATATATACATATATATATATATATATAGGTGGCAGGAGTGGCTGTGTGGTAAGTAGCTTGCTCACCAACCACATGGTTCCAGGTTCAGTCCCATTGTGTGGACCCTTGGGCAAATGTCTTCTACTATAGCCTCAGGCTGACCAAAGCCTGTGAATGGATTTGATAGGACGGAAAAGGAACTGAAAAAGCCCATTGTATATATATAATATATATATATATATTATATATATATTATATATATATGCATATATGTGGTGTGTGTGTATATATATATATGTATGTATGTATGTGTGTGTATCTGTGTTTGTCCTCCACCCCCAACATCACATGACAACCGATCTGTGTGTTGGTTTACGTCCCTGTAACTTAGCAGTTTGGCAAAAGGGAGCAAATAGAATAAGTACTAAGGCTTACAAAAATAAGTCCTGGGGTTGATTTGCTCGACTAAAGGCGGTGCTCCAGCATGACCACAGTCAAATGACTGAAACAAGTAAAAGAAATCTCAACAGATTTTTGTTAGTAAAATAATGTAACATTTATTCTACTATGTGCGTGTGGTTTTAGAAAACACGTTCAATATAGAATTCAAACATGGGAAATTTTTTTAGATATTGATTTGTAACATCAAGGCAAAGTTTACATGCATGTGTTGTTTGTGAATATACTCAAGAGTATATAAAATATTGGTGTGGCCAGTGGAATAATTTGTGTGCAAGCAGATAAATAGTCTTTGTATGGAGCCAATGGCTAAAAACACACACATGTCTATAAAGATACATACATACATATATATATATATATACTTAAAAACATACACACATACACACTTGTAATGTGAATCTCTAAGCTCGCATACAGCTATAACTTTTTTAAAACATTCCAAAAAGAAAACAATTATTTCACATTCTCTCGAAAGTTTATAAAATTCTTGATGTAATCAATAAATATATTTGTGTTCAACATGTTTGTTTGTAATTGGTTTATCATAAGACCTAACACACCAAGAATAGTCTGGGAGAAGGTTTTCCTATATAGACTTCTGCAAGCACATGTTTTTACTTTGGACTCTGGGGATGGGGAGGAGATGCATCAGATCTTAGGCTGCATGTGTTTCTGTCTTGTT
Source organism: Octopus sinensis (assembly GCF_006345805.1). Taxonomy (NCBI): domain Eukaryota; kingdom Metazoa; phylum Mollusca; class Cephalopoda; order Octopoda; family Octopodidae; genus Octopus; species Octopus sinensis. The sequence continues at coordinate 10,725,034 of NC_043016.1, read as the reverse complement.
TTGCTTCATCAGCTGAGTAAATTAACTCAGTCGCCTGCGGCACAGTATGCATGAAGTTATGCATATGAATGCAGCAGACAAACTGCAAATGGCCCAGCCTGGTTGGAGTCAAATAGTTAATGTTGCATGAAGCAGCTTTGAATAAACTACAATTACGTAAAGTCATGATTCTCTGTGGGATTATGTAAAAAATGTACATGTTTATTAGATACTAGTAGCACACCCGTCTTTTCGATGGTTTAAGTTGTTTTGGTGGTATTTTTTTCACTGTGTTCCAGGTGCCACTTGAGCTCAGCAAGCCGTTTGCTCAGTGGTATCTCCCATGAAGTAAATATGAAGGAGTGTTCAGCATTGTTGACAGAAAGAATAGAGCCTATCCGATGATAGGTTTGGCCCTGAATTTTGAACGTTGGCATATAAGAGTCTTCATGAATGGGTTTGTGACCAGAACCTGTCAGCTGAAAGGTAGAGTTATAAGCCTGCATTTTCTGTATAAATTGCTGCAAATCAGGGTGTTGACCAAGGAGTAAAGAGAGCAAAGGCTGATGTGTGTTTTGCAAGTCAGGCAAGCGAAACTTTCCATTTGAGCAGCATAGGCCACTGGATTCTCCAACTCACTTGAGGACCTTGCAAAATGGACATATCACAGATATATCCCCCATAACAGTCTCTAATGAGTGGAATAATCCTCAGTAGGACCACAGTTGAGCACTTTTGATGCCCATCGACTACTCGATGGCTTCCAATAGCCATGGGCAAGAGCCTGGCGGTGAACTTTAGAGTGAAGTCTTATCATCCAATGGTTATTGTCATCTGCCAACCTTGCAGCAGAAGTGGATACAGCATTGCCTGCCCGACAAATAGCACTCTCTTGTCGGGTTTCTATGGCCCTTGCGTCAGCAGCATGCACTCAATAGGTTTCATGCTGCTCTGGAGTAGTTGCAGCTCTAACGGCGGCAGCTTTTTTCAACAATCTACAAGACTTCTGGTCCTCAGTTTCCTTAGCCTGCCAGCTCCACTGCCTTCCCACTGCAGAAGATTTTCTGCCAATGCATGCTGCTCTCTTTTTAGGTGGCATGCTTGTATTATCTGGAGAAGGAAATGGGTTTTAGTGTACCAAGTAATTATCAGTTGTATTATAAGCTAACAAAAGCTCCCTTATTCTGTCTTCCCATGTAGTCTGTGCATAAAGTAACGGCAAATGCCACATAAAGTGAAATTGATATAGAGCCTTCTGAAAGATACGTATAGCTTTCTCTAGTGGAAGCAAAACTCTTATTTAAAGGTTGGTTCTTTGGGACAAATCATATGTGATTGTTTAAAAAATGCTAGAATGACAATGCCAAAACATATTTCAAACAATGGACAACAGTCGAAATATCATAACGGATGGGTAAATAAGCATTCCTTAAAGTGGAAAAACACGTTGGTAGGTGAACAAACGTATCAACAAATAGAAGAGAGGGAAGTTTTCAAGTAACTCAGAATAGGTAAAGGTAAGCTTGCTAAAGTTTAATGCAGCTTATATATGGAGATTAAGATTGTTTGGTTTTGGATATTCATTGTGTACAGTGTTCCTAATCACCATGACAGGTGGACAGTTAAAATGAATAGACAAAATCCTTTCACTTTTATAATATTCTCTAACCAAAACTCAAACAATACACAGTAATACAGATATAAAAAAAAATATAGAAAGTAATAATACACAATTACAACATATAAATAAATAATAAATCAAAAAATGTGAAAACAACTAAAAAATATTCTGTAATGCAGTCAAATGACTGTAGGTGCAGGAGTGGCTGTGTGGTAAATAGCTTGCTTACAAACCACATGGTTCTGGGTTCATTCCCACTGTGTGGCACCTTGAGCTAGTGTCTTCTGCTATAGCCTAAGGCTGACCAAAGCCTTGTGAGTGTACTTGGTAGATGGAAACTGAAAGAAGCCTGTCGTATATATATATATTATATATATATATGTTTGTGTGTCTGTGTTCCCCCCCCCCCAACATTTCTTTCTATTTTAGGCACAAGGCCTCAGATTTGTGGGGAGGGTACTAGTCAATCACATCAACCCCTGTGTATCACTGATACTTAATTTATCGACCCCGAAAGGATGAAAGGCAAAGTCGACCTCGGCGGAATTCGAACTCAGAACGTAAAGACATGAAATACCGCTAAGTATTTTGCCTGGTGTGCTAACGTTTCTGTTAGCTTGCCACCTCCCCCCCCCCAATATTGCTTGACAATTACTGCTAGTGTGTTTACACCCCCATAACTTAATGGTTTGACAAAAGAGATCGATAGAATAACAACTAGGCTTAGAAAGAATAAGTCCTGGGGTTGATTTGCTTGACTAAAGGCAGTACTCCATCATGGCCACAGTCAAAATGACTGAAACAAATAAAAGAAAAAATGCAAATATATACGACCGTATCGGTTTAAAAAGTATGGAAAACAGTGGAAATGAATAGACAAAATCCATTCACCTTTATATATTCTCTAACCAAAACTCAAATGATACACACCAATACAGATATTAAGAAAATATAGAAGGTAATAATATAGAATCACAACATATAAATAAATAATAAATAAATAAAAATGTAATAACCACTGAAAAATATTCTCTAAGGCCAATATACTACAATATAGATTTAAAAAGTATGGAAGACCCTACGTACAAAAAACCATGTACATACAACAAATTTGGATAAATCTTTTAAATTAACATAAACATTTATTTACATGAAATAAAATTACTGGAGACATAACACATGTTGTGCTAAGAAATAACAGCTAAATAAGGATTTTTTGGTTATGTCTTTTAAATTAGCATAAACATTTATAAACATAAATATAGGCGTAGGAGTGGCTGTGTGGTAAGTAGCTTGCTAACCAACCACATGGTTCCGGGTTCAGTCCCACTGCGTGGCACCTTGGGCAACTGTCTTCTACTATAGCCTCGGGCCTTGTGAGTGGATTTGGTAGACGGAAACTGAAAGAAGCCCGTCGTATATATGTATATATATATATGTGTGTATGTATGTGTGTGTGTCTGTGTTTGTCCCCCGAGCATTGCTTGACAACCGATGCTGGTGTGTTTATGTCCCCGTCACTTAGCGGTTCGGCAAAAAGAGACCGATAGAATAAGTACTTGGCTTACAAAGAATAAGTCCCGGGATCGATTTGCTCGACTAAAGGTGGTGCTCCAGTATGGCCGCAGTCAAATGACTGAAACAAGTAAAAGAGTAAAAGAGTATTTATTTACATTAAAACAAAATGGCAGCTTCCAAATCTTGTTTCCTGACTGGGTCATGCACAGTTGAAATAAATGAATAGAGAAAATCCTTTCACTTTTATAAAAAGATTAAAAAATTATGGAAGACCCAACATACAGAAAAACTATGTCCATTTATGCGGGAGCACTGGGACAAATGTTATAGTGCATGCCCATCCTTGGGACATAAGTAATGGGTGTGTGTAAAGTTTGGAGAAAATCAGTTGAGAATTGTGGAAATGTATGCGTTAGTCATTATGCACAGATATATTGTGATTTATAACATACTAGATATTTACTAGCAAAAGTTCTGTCAAGGCTAGGCTGTCAGCTACCATCAAGAGAAAATGAAAGGTGGGAAAAATAATACCAGATATATGATTGCTACCAGGATGAAAATAAGGAGACCAAAAGACTTACCTGATGTAGATGGGGGAATCCAAGTGAGCAGAATAAGTTTTCATGTGTTTTTAAAGAAAATTTAAGCTTCAGAGGATACTAGTCTGTCATCAGCCAAAACAAGTGAAGATGCGTGGTTTAGTAGTTAGGGTATTTAGCTCACAATTATGAGCTTATGAGTGTCCAGTTACTGGTAGCATGTTGTGTCCTTGAGCAAGACACTTTATTTCATGTTGTTCCAGTTCACTCAGCTGACAAAAATGAGTAGTACCTGTAATTCAAAGGGTTGGCCTTATTTGTCGCATTCTGTGTCCATGCTGGATCTCCCTCAGAACTTATGTCGAAAGTAGACTTTTCTGTGGAGTACTCAGCCATTTGCATTTTAATATCATGAGTTGGCTGTTCCATTGATCGGATCAACTAGAACACTCATTGTAACTGATGAAGTGCCAGGTCAAAGCAACACACATGACAATAAAGTTGAACTGCAACATGGGCAGTTGAAACGGTGTCACTGCAAATGTCTCACAAGGCCAGGAATCCAATATTTTAATGGTGTACGAAATATATTGTATCCAATATTTTACATATCTCAATGAATCATCCAAGTTCTTCCAATATCAGAAATTTATTTGCAGACTAATTCAAGAATTATAATTGAGTGGCTGTGTGGTAAGTAGCTTGCTTCCCAACCACATGGTTCTGGGTTCAGTCCCACTGCGTGGTACCTTGGGCAAGTGTCTTCTACTATAGCCTCGAGCTGAGTGAATTTGTGAGTGAATTTGGTAGATGGAAACTGAAAGAAGCCTGTCATGTATATATGTATATGTATTTATTTGTTATTTATGTCTGCATTTGACCCCCACCCCCGCCATTGTTTGACACCCGATGTTGGTGTGTTTATGTCCCTGTAACTTAGCGGTTCAGCAAGAAGAGACTGATAGAATAAGTACTAGGCTTAAAAAAAATAAGTCCTGGGGCTGATTTGTTTGACTAAAAGGCGGTGCTCCAGTGTGGCCACAGTCAAATGACTGAAATAAGTAAAAGAATATATGAAAATTACTGGCACTCTGTTGGTTACGAAGATGTGTATTCCACTTGATCTGATCAATGGAACAACCTGCTCATGAAATTACCATGCAAGTGGCTGAGTACTCCACAGACATGTGTAACCTTAATGTAGTCCTCAGTGAGATTCAATGTAACACAGAATGTGACCCAGAAACCATTGGTATGCAGATATTGCTTTTAAGCTGAGCGAGAATGCGAAACCCCCTTGTTCGAAAGTATAAGGACGCAGATAGTGTGTCGTATAGCCAGCTGGAGCTGATGTTTCCTTGCGCTAAATAACAGTAACAATCGTCCTAACCAGGACTGCTACATTATGTTGGCAAATGATCTTTACTCTTGAATACTGTTACTGAATGTCTCTAGTTTAGAGATTTAGAAATAATAATTTTCTATTAATATAGGCGCAGGAGTGGCTGTGTGGTAAGTAGCTTGTTTACCAACCACATGGTTCCGGGTTCAGTCCCATTGCGTGGCATCTTGGGCAAGTGTCTTCTGCCATAGTCTTCTGCAAGTGTCTTCTGCCCCGGGCCGACCAATGCCTTGTGAGTGGATTTGGTAGATGGAAACTGAAAGAGCCTGTCGTATATGTATATATATATATGTGTATGTGTATATGTTTGTGGTGTCTGTGTTTGTCCCCCTAGCATTGCTTGACAACCGATGCTGGTGTGTTTATGTCCCCGTCACTTAGCGGTTCGGCAAGAGACCGATAGACCGATAGAATAAGTACTGGCTTACAAAGAATAAGTCCCGGGGTCGATTTGCTCGACTAAAGGCGGTGCTCCAGCATGGCCGCAGTCAAATGCTGCTGAAACAAGTAAAAGAGTAAATGAGTAAAGAGTATATAAAGAATATCCTAGAAATGTGAATGTTACTAAACAAACAAACAAAAAAATTTATTTTCTTCTCAATTTAAATTGTGTCTCTTGTTTGTTATTGCTGTTGTTTATACATAAACATGATTTGAATTGTTTGAATAAGATGCAGGTCTTACTCAAACAGTTCAAATTTGATGTTCACAGAACCGTTTCAAGCAACATTTTAGATATGTTGGCATAATTAGCCAAACCATGATGCAATTTACCATTTTACCACTATAAAAAGGAGAAAAAAAAATATGTAGCATTCATTGTAAAGTCTGCAACAAGTTTCATCATCATCATCATTTAACATCTGCTCTCCATGGGTTGGATGATTTGACTGAGGACTGGCGAACCAGATGGCTGTGCCAGGCTCCAATCTGATCTGGCAGATTTTCTACAGCTGGATGCCCTTCCTAATGCCAACCACTCTGAGAGTGTAGTGGGTGCTTTTATGTGCCACCTGCACGAGTGCCAGTCTGGTGGTAGTGGCAACGGCCATGCTCGAAATGGTGTTTTTTTATGTGCCACCTGCACAGGAGTAAGTCTAGCGGCACTGGCAGCGACCTCACTCGAATGTTTTATTCACGTGCCAGTAAGGCGACGCTGGTAACGATCACGCTCAAACGGTGCTTTTTACGTGTCACCGGCATGGAAGCCAGACAGCTGCTCTAGCAGTGATCCTGCTCGGATGAAGCTGTTATCGCTCCACTGGCACAGGTGCCAGTCATCAAATTTGGTACGAAAGAAATATGTCTGTCACTTTGAATAGCACTATAAACTAAATGAAAATAGAAATACCGAAGCAAACAAATAACTTAGAACTTTCATTACGGCGTTTTTGTATGAAATTGTGTTATGTCAGTTTTATTGTTGAATTTCATCTCAAAATGCAGGCATAGTTGTATGGTTAAGAAAGATGCTTCTCGGCTGTATGGTCTTGGGTTCAGTCCCACTGCATGGCACCTTGGGCAAGTGTTTTCTACTCTAGCTACCAGCCTTGTGTGGATTTGGGGAACAGAAACTGAAAGAAGCTGCCGTGTATGTATGTGTGTGCACGTGCACATGCGTGTGTGTGTGTGTGTGTGTGTATGCTTGTATGTACAGGGTGACCCAAAAGTATGTTTACAGTTATCCGGCTATTGCTTTTGCATATATATATTAACAGTGTAGATGTTAATTATAAAAAAATAAAACCATTGTTCTATGCTAATTTAGATAAATTTGTCAAGCTCTTATGCGTTGACAGTAAGAGAGTACTTTAGCCAAGCCTTTCCACAGTGTTGGCTTCGAAGATGGAGCAGCATCAAATGGCCACCACGTTCACTTGACCTGACACTAATGGATTTCTTTTTTTGGGGTGTTGTAAAGAACAAGATTTGTGAGAAAAATCCCAAAACAGTAAATGAATTAAAAGATTACATTTCTGACGTATTCACTTAAATTGATGGTGAACGGAATTTGTGCTGCACTGTGTGTCAGAGTGTTCTGAAGAGGTTTGAAGAATGTTGCAATGTTGAAGGAGGAGAATTTTGAGTATCCGAGAGACTAAACATTGTCTGTTTTAAACAGATGTGCATAAACAATATGATTGTAAGATGGAAATTTAAATGTAATAAAATGTTTTAAAAGAAATTTAAAGTGCTTACGTGATAACTGTAAACCTACTTTTGGGCCACCCTGTATATATGTATGTAAATGTATTTTTGTGTTCCCTTGATCTGAAATTGTGGTTATCATCATCATCATCATTGTTCGACCGTGGTCGAGACAATGGAATTTACCATGCTACGCCAGACTTCACGGTCCGTCGTAGCATTACGGAGGTCCTGTTGCTGGATGCCTGTATCCCTGGAGATTACATCAGGGTAGGAGAGTGTGTGCGCCCTCTGGTGTTGCGAACAGATGGCTTCCAGAGGAGAAGAGTAGAAATTACTTCTTTTTCAGCTCTACAACAATGTCCAGCAAACTGGACTCTCCTACCTTTCACAAGAGATGTCACAGGTGGTAATTTCCCATATATTTGCATTTTGGTTATAAAGAAGCATCACCATCATATAAGTGATTTTTTTGTTTCTAGTCTTCCATGAAAAACATGTCTGCCCATGGGGAAATCTTACCTTGCTTGGAAACAGATGAGGATTGGTGACAGCAAGGGCATCCAACTGTAGAAAATCTGCTCCAAATAAAACTCCATCTGACCCATGCAAGTATGGGGAAGTGGACATTAAATGATGATGGTGATGGTGGTGACAGCTACGGTGTTAGTGGTGGTGGTGGTGGTGGTGGTGGTGGTGGTGGTGATGATGATGATGATGATCGTGTCACCAACCATCTAACCATATTTGGAAATTAATTGTGAAAATAATTAAGAATTTGAATGGATTTAGTAAAACAACTTTGCTGTTGTCAAGTTGCTACTTTAAATACAACAACAACATATAATATTATATATATATTATACTATATATATATAGATATATATATATAATATATATTTAATATATATATGTATATATATATATGTATATATATATATATACTATATATATATTATATATTATATATATATATATATATATATATATATATTTTATTATATATATATATATATAATGTATTAAATTATATATATACTATATATATATATTTATATATATATGTATATATATATATGTATATATATATGTGTGTGTGTATATTTATATATATATATATATATATATATATATATATATATATATATATATCTATATATAATATATATTATATATATATAATTATATATATATATATGTATATATATATGTGTTTGTATCTATATATATAGATATGTATATATATATATTATATATATATATGTGTTATATAATATATGGTGTATATATATATGTGTATATATTATATCTATATTATATATATATATATATTATATTTCTATAATTTTACAATGGAAAAACATTATTATAGAAATAAGAATATTTTAATATATAATTTATGAATTATTAAGTCATTATTTTGGAAAGCAGCAACAGAATTATTCTTACATGAAATACAACAGACAGTTTAAATATAAACATGAAAAAACTTTACAACAGGTAATTTTGTATCATAGAACTAGAATGGGAACTGTCAGGTGGGTTGGTCCAGAAGAAAAGGGTTAATTATATCCTTCAAATATATTTCTGACATTTTGTATTTTGAATTGTAGAACAGGATTTTTTTCATCTTGTTTCAGTCATTAAACAGCGGCCAAGCTGGGGCACTGCCTTGAAAAAGTTTTAGTACATTTTAAAGAATTTTCTAAAGCCTGGTACTTATTCTATCAATCGCTTTACTGAACTGCTAAGTTATGGGATGTAAACAAACCAACACCAGTTGTCAAGTGGTGGGAGACAAACACAGATACAAAGACACAGCACCCATGCCGGTGGCATGTAAAAAGCACTTTTCGAGCATTGGGCCTCACGGGGGCAATGACAAATGACCGAGACCCTTAGCAATATGCCATGCATGAGAAGAAGATCCATCAAGCCAAGTGAAATCGTAGTTGTGGCAGATAATGGTGTCACACAACTGGCACCCGTGCCAGTGGCACGTAAAAGCACCCATTATACTCTCAGAGTGATTGGTGTTAGGAGAGAAATGAAGTGACCATGCTTTGCTGGATGTGCCATGTTAGTGTATGGGAGCAACAAAGTATAAATGAACTGAGAAACAAACTTGGTACAAAGAAGAATTGGATGTAACATACGAGGGAGAAGACTGTAATAGTATAGGTATGTGATGCCTATACTATTAAAGTATGGGCATCACACACACACACACACACACACATGCACACAAGAATAGTAAAAAAAAGTTGGCTTCAGATAAACAAGTGGCATTCATAGCAAGCTCCCCATTTGGAATCAGCTATCAGTTTACAAGGTGATCAATTATTGTGTAGTGAAATGTAAAGTGTTTATGTTACTGAAAATCCAGAAAATTTGAACAACAAATTTTTTTACCAGGAGTAAATAAAGCATAAAATCAAGTGATGAATACGGATTTATTTTTTCAAAATGACTTCAATATGATTACAGCTGTTTCATAACCTTTATCATGTAGAATTGCGTACAAAATAGGATATAAAGCAACATTTCTTCTGGCTCTTTACTTTCAGAGTTTAAATTCCGCTAAGTTGAATTTGCTTTTCATCCTAAAAGAAATAAAAAAAAACCAAAAAAACAGTTGAACACTGGGGTCAATGCAATCGATTGACCTCCTCCAACAAAATTTCAAGCTTTGTGCCTATAATAGAAAGAATCATTATTTTTAGTAGGCAAAATTATATGTTCATGTTTACATCAAGTAGTATGTTCAGCATTAGGCAATACAGTTTATATTCACAAATTAATGCAAATAAACAAAGCTAACACATCAGATTACTGGAACATCACACAAGCATTTACAATTCAACTCTAAATGCATACATAAAATTCACACTTTATGTGCACAATGTATGGAAGGTCAGAGTTGGACGAGATTACAGTAATTTGATCAGTAAAGAGAAACAACAGTGAAACTGACTTGTATCTTGGATTTATTCTTTATAGAAGAATTTCCTCTGAAGAAACCCAAATACAATAAGTCAAAGTACAGGAAAGAAATTGAAAGAATTTACAATCCCTAATTATATTAAGGTGTAAAATAGAATAACATAAGTATAAACAAAATATAGAAATTACAAAAAACAAATTCATTGATAAAAGGTCTAAAGAATACAAGACTTTATAAATGGTAAGTAGGCACAGGAACAGTGGTGGGGCTAAGAAGCTTGCTTCCCACTCATGTGATCATGGGTTCAATGGCATCTTGGGTAAATGCCTTTTTCTCTAGACCCAACCAAGTAAAGTATCTTAAGTGGATTTTGATAGAAGGAAACTGAAAGATGTCAATCATACAGTGTGTGTGTGTGTGTGTGTGCATGCACATGTATTTTGTACATCCTTGTCTTGAAAGTATTTGATGTTTGTATATGAGCATGACCATAATTAACCCTCTAGCATTTAGACCAGCCATATCTGACCCAAATACTCTACGTATTTTATGTTCAAATCAGTCATATCAGGATCAAATATATTCTACTTGTTTTACGTTAAAACTGGTCAGATCTGGTCTTTCACATCTACCCTGCAATGTCATTCTGAAAATAATTACATCATTGAAATCTCAAATCACCAGGATTATGCATGGTTAAATGAAATCAAATTGTGAATAAATAAGCATTACATTTGACAGAGTAATTGGAATGTTAAAGGGTTAAGCTGACTATATCCAGTCCAAATATTCTGTTTAGATTGGTCAGATCCAGCCTCTAACACCTACCCAACATTGTCATTCTAAAATTAAACAATCACATCATCAAAATCTCAAAGAGATAATGCCTAATGTCAATAATAAATAAATATTATATTTGACAGAATAATCTGAATGTTAAAGAGATGATCTTTTAGCATTTAATCCAGCCATATTCAGCCCAATATTCCACCTGTTTTATGTTAAGACCAGCCATATCCAGCCTCTCCCACCTACCTAACAATGTCATTCTAAA